>NC_056728.1:1346670889-1346925889 GCF_019279795.1 Protopterus annectens
AAACTTTGTAACATATAACATGTGCACGCAAACACGGCCACATCCGCTAACTACTCAAGATATATACATTTCAGTGAAGTAACATCTCACTATGTGCTTACATAACATTACCTTCTCTATTGACTTTACTCTCCAGCACACATGGGTTTATATGGGTGTTTTGATTGTTTATTATGCAGACGATTACTACCTATATATGCAAGCTGTGGTTAAGGTATACTTTTTAACACGATAAACATCCCTGACTTTATTGGGATTGGGACCTCGAATGCACAGACACTATGCAGATGCTGTAACCATTACACTATTGACATTAACGTTGCTTCTGCCCATTTCCTAATTAGATGATTTCTATGTGTAAGTTAGGTTAAGCAAAGGGTGATGGCCCCCAATCCCATTGAGCTTCACTTACTCTTGATATAACAACATATAACAAATGTAATGTGAGACAATAAATTACATTCCTAACTACATTAGGCATAGCCCCTCACTGACACACTTCAAGGGAAACCTTGTTGTGTGAATGGGTAACAGAATATACACCCCTGGGATCATGTGCCCCAGAACCATACAGCCAGGGGGTGGGGGAGCCCATCCAGTTTGATAGCTGCAAGACCTGTTGTGGAAACTGAATGGTGTTGAATTGTCACATTAACATGCCCTCTTTAGATCCCTAAGTGCCCCTATCACCCTCCACCACACCAGTCTTCAACAGCTTCCAGCAACTCTGCCTGGAATTGCTTCATTGGCTATGCTTGACAGAGGCTCAGTTACTTCATCAATGGTGTGGAGAAAGCCAACACATTGTAACTATGCTTCTAATTGCCCTTGGGCAGATAGGTAGTAGGCTATCTGTGAACCTCTAAAGTGAAGGCCATCACAGCCATAATATGTGAATAAACAGACTTTCAGATCACAATATACATTGAGAAATCACCATGTAATCAGGAAACAGTTAAGTACAGCAAGAACATACAGAACACTGATACTTAGTCACTCCAAAAGCATATCTTGGAAGCTAGAAGACTTGCATAAGTTTAAGGCTTTCTATTGCTTACCAGTAGGTTACCTACAGGAGAGATGAGAAACAAGCACAGATGGGAAACATGCATGCAACAATACCATACTGGCTTATGTGTCAGCCTTAGGCTTTGGAATACTAGCCAAGGCTATTGGCGCCCCCATGGTGCCTTTTTTAGGAGAGTCTCAAAGGTGAATACCAGCTCTGTAAACAGCACAATAGCAGAATCAATGAGGGTTATGCTACTCAACACCAGGGGTTGTGATCACAACATGCATGCACTCACAGCACTCCTCAGAATGGACAACATCAACATCTGTGCAGTAACTGAGACCTGTCTTAAGGCTCCTGAGAGCACATCAACACTACCAGACTACAACCCATACCACACATTTCAGCCACAGAACATGGACTGACACAGACATGGAGGGGGTGTATCCATATTCATCAGGGATACCTACACCTCCAGGTTAGTGGGTCAGCGTGATACCTCTCAGATCATCCATGTGCAGCTAACATCAGCCACAACTGCAATGTAAACTGTGGCCTGCTACAGACCACCCTCCATAACCCAGGACCACCACTCCACCTACCTGGAGACAGTGGAGAACATGACAGTTCTAACGCACACCCTAGCATTGGTCGATGTCAACTACCCTACCATTAACTGGGAAACTTACTCAAGTACTCACTTCCAGGTCCAGCGCTTCCTGGAATTTATCAACTCATATGCCTATCAGGTGGTAACCTTCCTAACGAGGGGTGGAAACATACTAGAAGTGGTCATCACCAACATGGGCAAGAGGTGCACCACAGCAGAGGTTAACTAGTCACTGGTTAGATCTGACCATGAACTATTCACTGTTTCCACACCCAAACATCTCCCCCACCCATGGAAACCACAGTGTATACCTTTCCTACAGCTAAATTTACAGTACTAGAGACAGGGGTGGTGGGTTTTGCAGCTCCCACACTAAGGGGAAACACTGCTCAAGATATAGACAGATTTATAAATGCAATCTGTAAGCACCTACATGGATGTATGGATCATGCCATCACTGGCAAACCAAGACTCACTCCTCCTAGACAAGGACACTAGTGTGGTGGACCCCTGCAATAAACAGGCTATACTACAGAAGTAGGACAGTGTTCCAGACAAACAGCAAATCCCACGAAGGGTAGACATCCATGACCACTATTAGTATGATACGTAGGTCCCTCATGAAATCATCCAAGGCTAACATCAGCAGTAAAATATGCAAGGATTCAAAAGATAACCACAAAGTCTTCTTTGGCTATGTCAAGGATCTAAGTGGTGACACACAGATTTACACTGTGCCGGTGAAATATAGCACAAAATATGCTGACCCTACTGATATCGCCAACATGCTTGCAGATACATTCAGTGCATATTTCACCCCCTAAAGAGCCCACAACACTACCCAAAAGGTACAGTATCCCACACATCAGAGACACACAGGTGGAAATGGCCCTCTCTAACAGCAGAACACAGCATCAGTGGAAGAAGATGTTGTCCCAGACTGCATCTTGTAAACAGTACAAGACAACCTGACCCCCACCTAATTAAGCTTTTCAACCTCAGCCTCTCCACAGGCTACATGCCCGTACAACGGTTATTCCACTCTATCAAGTTGGAATCACAACTGACCATGGTAACTACCACCCCATAAACCTGACTAGCCTGGTCTGCAATGGTATGGAACGCATCCTCATGGCACTCATTAATAAAGACATTGATAACCTCCAAACACGTGACCCAACCCAGGTCAGCTTGGCTGAGTGCAGTTCATGCCTACTGAACCTGTTTTTCATCTTACATACAGTCACCAAGACGCTAGATGAGGGGAGAGGTGGTTCACACATACTATCTGGACCTCGCCAAGGATTTTGACACCATGCCCCACTCAGGTATTATTGATAAACACACCAGCCTGTACATACACCCATACATCACAGGTTGGGTTGCCAATAGGCTTACACACAGAACCCACATGGTATGACTAGTGGTCTCCAGGTCCAACTCTTGACCAGTCACAACTGGTGTCCCACAGGACTCAGTCCTGGGAGCCCTACTGTTTGGCATATACTTCTCAGAGGTACAGGCAAACACAGGTGGACTATGGCAGACCATGTTTGGCAATGTCTACAAACTGGGAGCCATGATTGGTAGTCCAGCTGACACAGACATCCCTCAAGGGGCCTCAAAGAGACCAACACAGGGTGTCAACTGCATGGTCATTCCATTGTGGAATATTTTAGTACCCACATATTAACACATAAGTGGTAGCCACTTTAATATGGACGAAGTAATGGGGTACCTGGGGACTAAGGTAGATAGTGATCTCTCCTTTGACAATCATATCTCCAAAGTAGTTAGGACATCCTTCCATGTAGGCCATATGATTACTAAACGGTTCCCATCTAGACATACTGGGCTTATAGTGCCCCTTTACTCATCAATCATCAGTCCCATCATAGGGTATAATAACCCATTTGGGATGTACCTCAGAAGACACTTTCAACAGCTGGAAGGTCCATGAATGTACCTTACCAAGGGGATTACTGGCCTCAAACATATGCCCTATGCAGCCAGACTGAATAAACTCCTACTTTACTCAGTGGCATCTCATTTACCTAGAAATGATCTCTGCTGGCCAACACAGCCATGTTGAACTTGGGCTTAATGGATATGCTCCACCTATGGGAATCCATGTCACAGTGAGCTACACACTGTAGTGAGCTGAACCTTGCCACAACAATAACTGGAAGATGCTGGAGGGACGGATTCCTGTCACAGACACTCCCCATACTTTAGAACAACATCCCTAACTACATTATACAGAGCCCCTCACTAACACTCTTGAAAAGAAACCTTGAAGAGCAGATGGGGAACAGTAGATACACCCCAGGGATCCCGCCATTGGCTCTGCTCCACAGAGGGACAGTTAATGAATCAATGGGGTGGCAAAAGCTGACACATTTGGCTAGGCTTATGGATGGCATCTGGCAGTTGGCTAAGTACCTACCTATGAACCTATACATACAGTATCAGCACATGCTGATAGCTTAATTTACTGTTCAGGTGTTGACTTACCTTGTGCCAATGGCAGTTGTGTGTGCAATAGTTGAGGGCTGCCTATGTTGGATGCACACAGTAGACTGCCTATACATGACAATTTACAGGTAGTCTTGTGTGTGTGCCATCCATTTTTACTGTGTGTGCAGGTGGAGAAATGTGTCAGTCCCTAGGTGCCTACACTGTCAGTGTGTGTGCTATATGTTCCCTCTTTGCCAAGGCATAGGCATACTGGCATGCATCCATCTGCCTACTGGGGCTGGCTCAGGGTGTTCATGGTCTGAGTACCTCTGTACCTGTGGGGCCCTTGGCAATGGTGGTGGGCTGTGAGGGCCTTCACCATTCTATCCCTGCTGCAGCTGTTTCTGCAGGATCATATTGTGTAGCATGGCACATACTATGAAGATGTGGGCACATGTGCCTGGAGAGTACTGCTAGGCTCCACCAGATATGTCCAAGCAATGGAACCGTGATTTCAGCATCCCAAGCACACACTCTATGATGATTCTGGTTTTTGCGTGTGCCTCATTATGGCGTTCCTGCATGGGTGTGTGTGCATTTCTTTTGGGAGTCATCATCCACGGTTCCAGTGCATAGCCAGCATCCCCCACCAGGTGGCCATTTGGGATGTCCCCCCTGGCAAATACCTGATACAGCTTTGAGGCATGCCAGATGTGGGAGTCGTGACAGCTTCCAGGGCTGCCAGCACACACATCCATGATAATGCCCTGGGCATTGCACATGACCTGGCAGTTGATGGAGGGGTATCCCTTACGGTTTATGTAGCGCCTACCCTGCTCACCGGGTGATGACTTGATGTGTATGTGCGTGCAGTCTATTGCACCCAGTACCTCCGGGTATTCTGCCACATGGTGGAAGAGACACATATTGCTGGCCAACTCTTCCTGCATTCGGGGGAAGTATATGTGCTCATTGGCATGTGTTAACATGGCATCCAGGAACTGGTGTAGTACCCTGGATGCTGATGCCTGTGAGATACCCATGATATCCCCAGTTGGTCTTTGAAAGGTACCTGTAGCTAGTATTCTCAGGCCTTCGTATCCACTTGGATGGGTTCCCCTCTGTTTGTTCTGGCTCTGAGGCGTGGCCGGCACAGCTCCACAAGGTGATGTAGGATGTCCCTGTCCACCATGTAACACTCTACTATTTCCAGATCATGTAGCCCCTGGTAGGATACCCTGGGTCTGAACACTCTCCTCCTCCTCTGGTGCCTGAGGTGGTCATGTGCATCATCCTCCACACCACCTTCAGTCTCCAACATATGCTGGTGGATCAAAGCTATGACAGCCCCTAACATACATACTAAAAGTTCCCCGTCTGTATACACCACTGGTGCAGAGTGTATGGGAATACACTAATGTGTGTGAGGTGCTTTCACACTTTATACTATTGTGCTATGGATGCTGCTGATGTCATTGGGTGTGTATGAGCTATTCCAGCTGCAGAGTATTTTAATTATGGGTTTTACAATGAGTACTGCAAGTGTGGGGCCTATACTGTGGAGTTATCCTTGCCTGCCTTGATTAATCTTTTGCCCTTTAATTCACTTTTAAACCTGGAATCCCTCCCATTATCAGGCATGCATCCACCTGCCGTCTTTCTTGTTTTGTACTTTCCCTACCCAGTCATGGCAAAATGTGTCTTGTAGCTGATATACTGCAAATCGGCTTTGTTCTGCTTTGACACTTTACTGTTTTCTTTGCAGTACAGCCCCTCCCCTTTCCTGTTCTGCAGGTAGCTGCTTGCAGCCTTGTTAGCTGTTGTCAATGGCCCACTCTAGGCTCCTAGGTGTTAATTAGTCATTTTCACTCGAATTTCACGGCTGCAGCATTTCCTTATTTCTTTCCTATATCCTTCCTGTTTCAGCTGCAGTGCATGCCGCACAAACCCATTTACCGGGTTTACACGTTTTCATCTCCGTTCACATGCATACTTGGTTACCTTGTGTACTCTCAGCTAAGCAAAGCTATGGCCAGTTCAGCATACCCCTATCCTGCAGCTTTGCCTAGCTAGGGGCAAACTGGTTTAGCAATGCCCCAATGTGCTTACAGCAATGGCGACACACCCCTCTCTTGATGTCATCTTTATCTCAAGGGCACACCTCAGTGTTATAATGCTATGCTGTGAGATGCATCCTTACACCAGCAGGGAATCTGCGATTCACTATTACTCCTCTCATTTGCATGGCATTGCCTACTAATTCCTAGCTACTACGCATAACACTGTCACTGCCCCTTAGCAACCCTTGCGCCATAGTATGGTGCAGCATGCCTGCCATTGACTATTATGGGGAAACTATGATATGTGTTACACTGCAGTTTTATTCTATATTTTTACATTTTCCTTGCGATCCCCTTTGAGTGCCGCTGCCCTGCACTTCCACGTCGCGATAGTGCGACTATATATATTAAATGTTAATTTTATATTTTGTACATTTTTTATGCCAATGGCTATATATTTAACCATTGGCATATATTAACAATATAATACATGTGTTTGGTCGGCTGTCATGGCTCCGATTTTATGTTTGCAAAAATGTAAACCGTTTTCTCCTGTTTACATTTCTGCATGCTTACACTATGCCTGCACCACTTACTGGATCACTACATACCTTCATTTGCATGCTGCACTGCTGCACATGGGGTAATTAGCATACAGGGCCCGGGAGTTGTGCGGGCGTAGCATACGCAGGTAGTGCACGTGGGAACAACTCGTACCTGGATCGTTCGGCGGTCATATTTAGTGTTAGAATACCGATGCTGTGCCTGCACCTGGCACAAGCTTTATGAATCCTGGGGATTATTTAAGAAATAAACTGCTTGCCTTTCTTAAATAATGTCTCTGTATAACAGCACTTCAGTCTTCTTCCATGTTGTCTTCTGTAGGTTGATGTATTCTGCATGCATATGGGACCTGAAGCAAAGGAGAAAACAGAATCTCCATTGTCTTTTTTTTTTTCAGTTAAAAAAAAATCAAGGTTTTAATAGGAATAGCATAGAAATGCATGGAAAATAAGGTATGTTTCTGTTTCTTTGGTTTTGCAGAATGCACCCGATTTTTCTGACATTTTGCTCTGTCTTCCAGCATATACCAACAGAAAGTCTGACCTCTGAATGGTATAAGCAGCCAGACATTTCTTCTATTGGTATATGCTCAATTTACAAAGGGCTCACTGGTTGGGCTGTCCAATCAGCATGCCCATTTCAGAATACTAATGACCTCTTATTGTATAATATCTTCTTAAAGAAGAGAGAACTTCCAGCAGTTCCCACTGGAAAAAAACTATTAATTTTGGATAGAGTATGAAAAAAAGGAAATTCTTCAATAGGATAAAATGAGGAGTCACGTTCCTCAGAATCTGAGACATGAAAATAAAACACAGAGGACGCCTTGTCCCTGCCTTTATCAGAATCATCTGATAAAGGACATGAAAAACTGTGAAACAAGAATTATTTTTAGCAGTCACAGCTCTGTCCTGCTGTAAAGGATTCAAAGCCTGCAATAAACCTCTAACCAAAATAACTCATCTTAATAAACTGAAAAAAAAAATGTCTTATGTAATATGTCTATGCTTTTGTTTCTTTTTCCAAGGAACATCCCTAGAAAGAGACCGACTCAAGGATCGTGTTTGTGCATGGGAAACAGCCTCTTATCCCAACAACCTTGGGAAGAATATCCTGTTAAAACTCCCATGACCAAAACTAGAGGCTCTCCCATGCCCAATAAGGACATATGAACAGCTGCAGAGGATATGGTGGTGGAAAGGACTACACTAGAGGGTCCTAGAGGAACCAATGAGTGATCTGAGGAATGTTAAGGGTACCAAATAACTTTCATATTAGACAGCTCGGCAGAGAATAACAATCTCCTTTATTGTTTACATGAGAGACCAGAAAATCAAGGTCTTGTATCCTTAAATAGTAGAATCATACATTCTTTATAACTTTTCTGATTGTGTCAATCTTAGATCAGTCACCGACCAATTAAAAATGAAGACTACAACATTGATCCCCTGACTCTATGTTTATGACTTTCCATATTAGGCATGAGTTCCAAATTCAATAAAATAACTTTCTACAAAGAACAGAACTTCCTACACTTTGTCATGCTAGCATTTTTCATATTTAGCATGAAGTAAGACATCATGTGCATACTGAAAAACACTCAGGAATACCTCTTGTAATTAAAGCTTATTAAAATGAAATACACAGTGTAATATTTCTCCTTCTCTGCATGCGTCACCCCTTACATTCCCCGACCTGATGTTGTAAAGCATCATTCAATCATATACGTCTTTCAGGACTGGACAATGACTACAGGTTTTCAGATGAAAGGACACTTTTTACTTGCTATCAGACACTCTTTACATGCAATTTCCTTCTGTTCCCGACACAAACAATTTTTATGCAGTCATTTAAAAATATGGTCTTATTAGCAATAAAAAATATGTCTGCATCTCGATGGAAGAAAAACACAATGTAAATACCGTAAATAATTTTTAGCTACACATTTTCCATTTCCACATTTGTTTTCACATTCCCCCTTATTATATTATCATACAATCTAGTAAAATCTTGCAATACTTTATCTTCATCCTCTAATGTATTATGTTTTTTATTTGATACGGTCAGTGTCATTGATTTAACCTGACTCATTTGTAAACTAACACTCTTTCTGGATTCTAAAAGCATTAGAATACAAGTTTTTAGCAGAAATAAAATGAGGCCTAATAATAAGATTGTAGTAGATATGAGCATAAAGAACTTCAAAATACCTCTTCCTCTTTAGAGAAAAGATTAGTTAACCATGCCCACTAGGAAGTATCAGCTTCTTTAGCATATGAAAGTTCAGCAACTTTTTGAATTATTTCTATGTGACTATGAATAGCACCAGTATTATCAGGAGTAAATGAGCAGCACTCCATTTTGATTAGTGTGCATGCACCCACTTTAGAAACGAGAGTGAAATCAAGAACTATTCGGTTCTGAAGTAGCACATTGCGCATGGCAGTCATCTCTTGAGTAATCAAATTAATGGACTCAGAGGTGGAGTTACTTAAAATTTCTTAAAGTTTAGACTTTTTCAGCTCCCAAATAGACTTGACTGCCACATTAGCAGGTACAATTCCTGCTCAAGAAATCCACCCTCATCACCAAGATCCATGTGAGCAAGTCCTTTAAAAGCAGTTTTTTGAAGAGTATTATGATAAACCCAGAAGGCATCTATTTTTTCCAACTGAGCTTGGAATGTCTTTAATGTCTGCCTTGCAACAAGCATCATGAATTTTTTTCTTCGGGTAAAACTGCTGTATGTCATATAGCTGGTATAACACAGTCTAAAGAACAACTACCAGACCAGTTGTAGGTAACTGGGGATAAGCTTAGTCTCTGCAAATATAATAATACTCATGTAATGCTACTATACCCTGCTCTACAACCCCATCATAAATTTTCCAAGTAAAATTGCAGGCCCTGTTTCCAAAAAAGTGTTCCATTTTTACAATAGCAAGTATGTCCTTAAGCAGTTATTGATAGTTGAAGTGGTATTACTATAAAGGGATTAGAAGCATGTTTAGCCTTTTGATTTTTAGTAAGAAAAATAGTACACAATGCAGTATGAAGCTCTATATCAATCACTGGTACATGAATCAATTGAATATCCCATCATGTGCAGTAGGTATATGGGCACAAACCCAACAGTCACTAAAATTGAGAGTCTGTGTATAGGTGTACAAGGCAGCAGAAAAGGTAATCAAACTAGGATGCCATTCTGCTGCTCTCAATTAAATTTTAACTTCCTGTCTCTATTCTTAGCAATGTATGTATATATTTTAAGAAATGGTTCAGTACTTACAGTTCCAGTGGTTGCAGATGATGATTTACTCAGGGTTCCAGATGGCAAAAGGAAGCAAAATAAAATAATGATGAAAATCACAGTATCTATCCCAGTGATAGGTCCATAAGAAATACAAGCACTTTGGGACTGGAGAGGGTTCTGAAGAAACTGCAAACATGGGTGTTGAGTTGTTTGTTGATAGTCCATGAGAAATTGATCATCAAATAATCTCCAACCAAAAGATCGACTGTCATTAACTTTGCAAATTAATTCAGTTTGGATAAAACATTGTTTATGTCAGTGTCCAAAAGGCACAGTGAATCTTTAATGCTGGATTTCGAAGCAAGAAAAAACACTGTTGATGTTGAAGAAGAGAAAAAAATTTACTTCAGACCAGGATGAAGTTACAAGTCACATGATTTCACTTCCTGGTCTGGTACAAAGGGTAAGTTAGCTGCTTTCACTTCCTGATTCAAGCTGAATGGCAAATATTTCACATTCAGTTCCTAATTTCACCCAGATGAAAAAACATCATTGACTATCAGTTCTAGATCTAACAATGTCCTTGGCTTTTCATCTGGTTCTGCTGATGATTAGTTCTGCTGATACACATACAATGACAGCAATAGAGTCTCAGTTGCACTCGTCAAGAGGGAGGGTCTTCTTGACATGTGACACATGAATCTAGGTGGGCAAACCTTCACAACGGATGGAAGTAGTAGTTGTGAGCAAAACGAAGTAGGGTCCCTTCCATCTAGGGCTGAGTATGTCTCTTCAGAAGTGTACCTTAATGCAGACAAAATCTCTGGGCTGCAATTTATGACTTTCTTCTTCTGTAGATAATTGTACTGTATACAAAACAGCTTTGTGATATTTCTGCCAGACAGAACAAAGAGATTTGCAATATAAGAAAATGGTTTCATCAACGTCTTGCAATTCCAAATTCCTGCAGGCATTCTCATGGATCTGCTCTTAACAATTTCATGAGGAGATAATCCCCTAATGGTACTAACTGCACTTCTCACACTGAATAAAAGTAAGGGTAAAGCTTCTGGCCATTTAAGACCAGTCTCCTCAGAAATTGTAGCTAAACAGGTTTTAATGGTTTGATTAGCTCATCGCCTGTGGTCAGTAGGGATAATGAAACGGCATTTTCACATTCAGAATTTTACAAATCTGCTATATCACCTGAATAGTAAAGTGAGTTCCCTGATCTGATTGAATGCAACAAGAGACTCCAAATCTTGGGATCAATTTGGTTAACAATTTTTAGCTACTGCCTTTGCATCACTATTTACACAGGGATATGCTTGTATCCATCCAGAAAAAGAGTCAGCAGCAACCAATGTATATTGAAATTTCTGCACTTAAGCAAGTTCAATAAAGTCCCATTGTATGGAGCAAAATAGTCTCCAAGGCTTTTTGAGTGTTTGAATAATTTGAGGTACAGATTTAAACACATTATGTTCTAACCAAACTACACAAGTATTTACAAAATGTTAAGAGTTAAGAAATATGAGGGGCCTACCAATCACTGGAAATCTGTTCTAGTAAAGCATTTTTACCCAAACGAAAAGGTAAATAGCAGGTTTTGACCAAATGAGTTAAGAAATTTTGTGGGGCTACAAGCCATCCATCCAGGTGGTGCCACAAAAGAGTAAAATCTAAGTCAATCATAAATACATCAGCCTTTAGACTTTGCCAGTGGAAACTATGATGCAATAAATAATATGCTTATGTCATGTCATGTTACCTTCAAGGACACAAATCAGTCTGCCCAAGAAATTATCCATGAGTTATATTACCAGTAAAACAAAATACAGAAGTAAATTCAACAAAACAAGCCATTTTGTAGAGTCACTAAAGCAATAACATATGGAATAAAAAAGGTACTATTTGGCTTTCAAAAATTATTTTAAACATAAAAAATAAGGCAACATTAAATAAAGTACAAAAACTACTTCTTACTGGATCTAAATACTAAATAACCAGCAGCCATTTGACCTCAACATTTTAAAGCATTAATAAGATTTTCTTTAGTTATATCAGAAATATGAGAGAGAAAATCATGAATGGAACATCTTATGAATAAACAATGAAGTAACCACCTAGCCACGGGATAGAATGAATGTGCTTCCAGAAAATATGTGTGTAAAATTCACAATAAGCAATAGCATCTTTCAGACTGCTACAGAGACAGTGGAAGCCTTCCCTTGTAGACATAACTGCTGCCACAGATTAGAAATTGACGTTCTAAAAGACGAAATGATACATGTCAGTTTCCTGTACATAATCAATGAAACCCAACTAAACTTCTAGCAACTGTCTTAGGTAAAACGCTAGTATGGGAACACAGACCAATGACAACAGACTATAGTTGTACTAGTTCACAAGCTGGGGGGGGGGTCACTTCAGACACAAACAATTTTAGATCCATCACCTAATCATCATTTTACATAAAATCACAGAAATAGCCATAATGTGCCCTATCTAAAAAGAAACAGAAGGCTTAGTTCTAGTAGAGGTAGAGCAGAGTATGTTTGTCAAAGGGAGATCATACCTTCTGAATCCTGTAGAATTCTTTAAAGAGGTAACAAAAGTACATAATGAAGGGATGATACTGCATTATTCTTAGTATGACCTTATTAGACATTCAACATTATGTATTCCATACTAAGAATAATTAAAAAAATTAAGGCCAGCTGTATGGCACAAAGAGAAACAGCTCTGACTACAACCCAGCTGACTCATGTTATACTAGTGGCCCAGCTGCTGGAGCATCTGGCTGGGGAGAGAATAGAATAATAAGACAGAGCTTGCTTGCCTTGTTTTGAGTGAAGGTTAAAGGATACATGCCTCCTCTTTGAACTCAATGTGAAAATCCTTACTGGAGTCCAGGAATTTCCAAAGGCACTTCCCTTCAGTATAGTAGGGTATTTGAGGGGATGTTTCTTGTTGAAGCAAGAGATATTCTCTTCACATATACTAATTTCCCATCATCCTCTGGTACAAGGTACATATGCACAAGGGGAGATGGTAGGAGCATAAAGGAAAATCTTGATTCACTAAGCAAGATGATGGCACCCTCCCCTACTTAACTCTTACCCAAAGGAGGAATGAATGGGTCATACGGCTCTCATCTTCTGCAAAAACAGATGACCAGCAGGATAGGTGGTGGAGCTTTGTTGGTTACTTAGAAACCAAAAATACACTAAAATAAATACAAAATGGAAAATTAAAAGCATTAAGATGCAATCCATATACAATCTGCTGCGTAAAACAGGATTAAGAAACATGACACAACAAAACAGGGTGGGTAATAATCAGTGCTGTCCTATACATCTATCCAGGGGATACTTCTATTTTGGACTAGTCTTCTTATGTAAAAATAATAGGGACATTAGATAACTAAAATGCTGATAAATGTAAACTGAGTGAGATAATTAAATAAAAAAACACTGTGAAATAAGTGGTTTAATGTGGATTAAGCACTTTTGACCTTTAACTGGGCTTCTTCAGAATAAAAATATCGCACTTTTGTTAATAAAAATCTAAAAACATCAAAGCATTGTTGAAGAAACCTAAGGACAATGCATTAATAAATAAGAGGGGCATCTTCAAATGTCAGCAATGTTAAATTTGTAGATACATTTCTGAGGGTCCCAATTTTGACGTTTTGGGTAGTGACAAAAAATACCCAGTACCAGTTCATTCACCTGTGGGTCCACCTTTGTAGTTTATTTAGCTAAATGCTTCTCATGTGAGCCATTCTATGTAGGGAAAACCAGTAGACAGCTTAAGAAAAGGATTTACAAACATTTATATGCTATTAAGGTGGGGAACCAAGACAATGCATTAGCCAAACATGCAGCTGTATGCAAGACTTTTAAGAAATTTTATTTTTGTGTTATCAATCATGTTAAGAATGATTTTAATGCTGACAAAGAGGGAGAATTGGATCTCAGAGAGTTGAAGTGGCAAGTTGAATTATATGCTTACCACCAACCAGGTTTAAATAGTAATATAAATTACAAAGTGGTATTTCAAAGATGAAGATATTATGATAAATGTAAGTGAGTGTAAACCATTGTTGAAAAGTTGTGTTTTATTGCTTTGTGGTGAGAAAAACTTTAAGTCTTTTTACATTATGGTATTTTGTAACAGTTTGTTGACAAATTTTTTAATGATGTATTAGATTAATTGGTTAGGTGTTTTTATTGGTTAAGCAATTTAATTGGATGACGTAAAAAAGTTTTTCATACAAATATTTTTATTCTGAAGACCAGTTAAAGGTCAAAAGCACTTAATCCATATTAAATGACTTCTCTGTAAGTTTCACAGTTTTTTTATTTATTTTCGTTTGTTTACATTGTGACAGAGGCAATGAGTTGGTGTTTTTTGTGAGTAAAATAATTACTTAAAACATGTTAGTTTACAAAAATACAAACGGGAAAATAATACAGATCTCTCCTTTGGTGTAAATGCAAAATCATGAGACTGACAAAAAAGGACATAAATTATGATTTCAAAATAGAAATTTAAATCATAAAAATGACACCACTGTTAAAGATCTAGGGATAGTTGTACATAATTTAAACTGTTATCTACCAAAGTCAGAAAACCCCCCTCTGTAACTCATCTATTTATTAAGAGTGTGCTGGTCATTCCAAGAAGCTGATTGTACCACCCATGAATGAATCACGTTTTGTGACCTTAAACAAGCTACTTGAAACAGCTTGAAAGAAGATTGCTTAACAGAAAAAAATCATAGGGTTGGAAGGGAACTCTACAAAAAAGCAACAGGAATCGTCATTATAATAAAATACCACATGATCCACCAAGGCCAGTTGAGTCTGAATTGTTTTGAGTTAACACGAACACTTTTATTAAAACAAAAACAAGAATAAATTCTCTAGTGCTTCGGCTGTTGTTAGCCTTTACATAGGAGAGAGCAAAAGAAGTTTTTCTACCAGACACAAGGAACATGTGAGAGGAAAAACAGTTTAGTCCTGCGGCCGAGCATTTCCATAGCTGTCACAATAGAGACCCAACAGGATTGCAAGCAAAAGTTTTGGAAAAGTTAAATAATGATCTTACAACACCTGAAGGTATTAAATATAATTTGGGAAGGAAAGAATCTATTTTTATTTTAAAATTTAATACACTTTTTCCAAAGGATATTAACAGGGAATGCAACTAGAAGTGTTTTATATGAGATGACTTTAAGGATTTTAATTATTTTAATTGTTTAATTTATTAATAGGAATGATATGGTGTATTTAAGGAACCTAGAGGAAAGTAAAAGCATACTCTGTAAAGGCTAACAACAGCTGCGGTGCTAGGGAATTTATTCTTGTTTTTTTTGTTTTAATAAAAGTGTTTGTGTTAACTCAAAAGAATTCGGACTCAACTGGTCTTGGTGGTTCGTGCAGTATTTTATTGTTTTCTACAATTGTTAGTGACTTTTATGGGAATTGTCATTATATTCTGCTTTCTTTATACTGCTTACAGAGGAACTCTGCCTGTTCTAAAAGAAAATATCTGGCTTGGCTTTGTTTTAAAGTTTATGCCTAGAATACACTATTGGAGGAGCTAATATCAGATCAGGAAATTTAATACAAAGACAAGTACGAATAACAGAAACATGAAATGACAGATATATTACAAAACACATTCCAAGATTATGGAATAAATTTCTCTATAGTCAACATCCACAATGTCAACCACAAAATTTTGACAATATGAATGTCAACACACTACTAAGCATGCACCAAGCAATGACCATGCTGTATGCAAAACAATGTCAAAAAAAGAATAAAACTTCAAGATAGCACAATGTCAGGGTAAGGACATTTCCCAAACATGAGAACTGTGATTTCACACACCTGTTGACCATCTATGTAGTTGAACAAATTTTGTCAACCAAACAGGCATTAGCCATACATGGAATTGAATAAATCCATTTCCTTCTGTGATGATAGAAGGTACTACCAGCTATGGCAGGAGAAGTGGGGCAGTGAATGTGTAACATATGCCAGCACAGCTAGCTGGGATTTTGTAAAGAATTATATGTCATTTGCATATCAAACTGATATGTACAGATGCTTTTATGTTGAAAAATGTATTTGTAACCCTGCTTGTGTTAAAATGTTTCAACAGTGTGCCCTGCTGGAAAGAAAATAAATGCACATGCATTATTGTAACTGAATTAAATGTATATATTTTAACAGAGGATACTGGAAGGGAAGAGGTTAATCACAATTTAGCTGCAGCAAACTTTGGAAAATAGTTGAAATTAAATTAGGCCATAAAGATTGTATCTTACATTTCTGGTTGCAACCTGAGACAACATGTTTGGGAAACCAAGTATTAGGAAACCTTCATTATTGTCTCTAGCAGGGAGATAATTGCTACACTGGGAGAATAGAGGTTTGAAATTGTTTTAAGACTTCCAGGAGCTGCAGAAAATCTGAGCAAAGCTTTATCTGTATGTATGGTAACATATAGGTGCTAAATCCTGACAGTTTCTAGAGATGGGAAACAGTCAGGTGACCAGATGTGTGTGATGTCATTCTGTAAACCAGAAATAATATTTAGATATTAGTAGAAGATTGCTCTCAGTATTCTGTATTCTGTCTTGGATCTGACAATAAGGACCACTCACCCACATCATCTTGCCTTGCTCTATTCATTAAATAGGAACAGTAATTCTCTAGATCAGTCAGGAAAATATAGTGAGAATAGTTAAGTATTGTTTTTCTGTAACTGTGTGACTCTTTCCAGCTGTGTTATTTTCAATGTTTTCTATTCTGAAACTCTGGTGTTTATTGTAAATATATATTTAGTATTTTCATGTTCTTTTACTATTTATTATTAAATATATTAAATGTCTCATTGTGGCTGGTCCTTTTAGAAAAATATTTAAGTTTTGGGAGTATTTGCATATATTTTTTTGGTGATAACTTTGGCCATTCCTGAAAGCCTGGATGTTTGGTCAACATTACCATTTGTATTAATATTAACTTCACTAAGCATAATGGGATACTCTTTTAAGAGCCTTATAGTAACTGACTGGTGACAGTAAAACCATCTTATAGTCTGGGCAAAGTTGGTAGAGCGGATAAGCTGTGCCAGCCTTTCCCAGGTGTGTGTGTGAAAATTAAATCTAAGAGAGTGTGCGTGTCAGCTACTTGGAGCAGGGACACGAAGCACTGGTTTTACAGAGAGGATGCTGGAGGACTTGGCTTGGACATTCAGCTGAGGACCTAACCCTATATCTGTGCCAGTGGGGACCCTTACTGGGGACCTGGGGGGAGACAGACAGAGACATCCAGACCCCGGGCTGAGTGTATGTTCTGTGTACTCTTAAAGGAAATTGTGCTTGATGCAGA
Source organism: Protopterus annectens (assembly GCF_019279795.1). Taxonomy (NCBI): domain Eukaryota; kingdom Metazoa; phylum Chordata; order Ceratodontiformes; family Protopteridae; genus Protopterus; species Protopterus annectens. The sequence continues at coordinate 1,346,688,255 of NC_056728.1, forward strand.
GAGGTCTGCATCTGGAAATACTGAGTGTATCAATTTGTATTCCAAGTGAACTTCCCTCTCAAGTGTCAGTGGTGAGGATTCAGGCTCCTTGGTTAATGGCCCAAAGTGGGGACATCACATATATATTGGTGAGCAGTGGTGTGGATATTGAACGTCTGTAGCCTGTAAGCAGTTGTCACTAAAGGTGTGCATTTTCTCATCAGCAGTATTCTTTAACTACTGCAAAAGTGCTTACATATCATCACATTTCCTGATTTTAACTCCACTTAAAGTTTGGTTTTTGACTAACACTTGTTTTGGTTCACTCCTATGTGTTTTGGATTTACTTCTTTTTTTCAAGTGACCCATTCATCCTTTTTGCTTTGACTGTTGTGTATTTATTTTCCAAAGTTTGCTGCAGCTGGATTCTTCCCTTCCAGTATCCTCTGTTAAAACATATACATTTAATTCAGTTACAATAATGCATGTACATTTATTTTCTTTTCTTTCCAGTAGGGAACACTGTTGGCATATTTTAACACAAGCAGCTTTACAAATACATTTTTCAACACAAGCATCTGTACAAATCAGTGTGATATACAAATGATATATAATTCTTCGCAAAATTCCAGCTATCTGTGCTGGCATATGTTACACATCCTCTGCCCCATTTCTCCTGGCATAGTTGGCAGTACCTTCTATCATCACATCTCTCCCCCCTTTATAGGTTCATAGGTTGGTACTAGGCTATCGGCCCTAGGGCCTATACAAGCCTAGCCATAACAATTCCCTGGATATTTCTTCCCACAAAATTTACTTCCCTGGACCCCTGTCTAGCAGGGCGACTGATGTGATCCCCGGGACTCAAGCTAGTTTTTCACATGCCCCTTGAGAAACCTTGCTTGAGAGGAATGAGCCTATCTGGGAATATATTACCCTATACCCTGTCTTTAGATTTCATCTTCCTTGGCATTGCTGACCCCACTGCAATACTGCACTGTCATATCATATGCCTGCAACCCATGGCTTCACCATAGTAACTTGGGATTTTGCTAGCTGTCTCCCTATAGCCATAGATCCCTCTCAAACTCCTCCTGTGTCCTACTTCAGATACTTAGCACCAGGGCCTCCTTATCACTGTATGGTTTCATCTTGTTAACATGCTACAATTTAAGTTTCATATCACAACAATTGTATTTATTTATTTTTGTTAGTTTAGTTTAGTCAGGGAAAGCAGACACAGATGTCAGCAGAGGATTATGGCAAGCTGACAAAGAACCAGTTGCCCAAGGTGTGTGAAGCCAAAGGACTGGTGCATGCCAATCTGACTAAAGAGGAAATTATTTCAGCCTTAGTCACAGCCCAAACCAGCAACCAGGAGGATACCTACTCTGGTGATTGGAATTTGCAACCTTCAGAAACCGAACAGTTCACCCTTTCCTCAGAGGACTTAAAAATCCATCTGGAGTTAAAGAGACTTGAACTGGAGGCCAAACATAAGGAATTAGAATCAGCAGAGAGACTGTGGCAGGCAAAACAGATGGAATTAAAATCAGCAGAGAGACTGCTGCATTTGGAGGCCAAAGAAAATGAGAGACTGTGGTGTTTGGAAGCTGTAGAAAATGAGAAGCAGCATCAACATGAGAGGGAGATGCTGACTCTTCACCAGGGTCATGGAGGTAATGAGGAAGGGAATAACCAAACCCCAGAAGCAATAAAGGTCAGTAAATTTCTTCCACAATTTACAGATGGTGATAATTTTGATAGTTTTATTCATATCATTGAAACAGTATGTAAACAGTATAATGTTGACCAAGGGTTCTGGGTACGGTTCTGGATCCTCTTAACCCATGGTAAAGCTGTAACTGCTGTTTATAAATAGATTCATAGTTGTCTGATATTGATTGTTTAAACTATGAAAAAGTAAAGAAGTGTTTATTTGAATGCTTTATGTTGACACCTGAAATTTATAGAAAAAATGTTTTGTGAGCATAGATACAAGGCAGATGAAAGTATGTGTGCTTATATTGCTGAGTTAAGCACTTAAAGTATGTGTGATTATATTGCTGAGTTAAGCATTTATTTTCATAGGTGGGTGAGTGGATGTCAGGACACCACTTTTGAAAGGCTGTCAGACCTTTTTGGTGAGGGAACAAGCCCTTAGCACTTTGCCTTAGGACTTGAAAATCTGGTTGGCAGACCAAGAATGTAACTCTGCAGATATGCTGGGGAAAAGGGTGATCTCTACTGAGCAAGCAGGGCATCACTGCACAGGAAGGGAATACCCAGTTTTGCACATGGATATAAAGGAACCCATGGTGGGTAGCCTAAACCACCCCAATAGAGTCCACCAGTAACAGGCAAAGCCACTAGTTCAGGTACAGGGACAGGATCAAGGGTTAAATGTTTTAAATCTAACCAGTGGGGCCATGTATCATACAGATGTCTATGGAGGCAAGGTGGGGAACAAAAGGTGGGAGAGCCAGTAAGTGGGAATGACAGTATGACAGTGGTAAGTTATCTGGAGACAACAGGGGTACAAAACTATCACAAAAGGCTATATGCTATCTTAGTGGATGGAAAACAGGCCACTGCTAAGAGAGACACAGCCTCTGACATAACCATTGTGAGGCCTGCAGTGGTTAAAGAAGAGCATTATTTGCTTGGGTAGTCCACTCCAGTCAGAGCTTTAGAAGGGAGCCGATTTCAAATGCCTTTGGCCAAGGTTCACCTTGACTGGAAGGTTGGAAAAGGAAGCAAGCAAGTAGGTGTGTTTGAGAACATCCCTGCAGATGTCCTGATAGGGAATGATTTTGATAATGCAGTTCTTTCTGTGCATGCAGTTACATGCAGTCAGGCTTGGAGACAAGCATGTGGGTCTGGTACCTGATGGAGACCAAGACAGACACCACACCTGAAGCCAGGGGTGGTGAGGTGGCCATTTCAGGGAGGGAGCTACCCTGTAGCAGTGAGCCTGAAGGTGAGCCACAGCTGCTGGTAGGTACTGATTTTCCCTTGGACAGAATGACTGCAAGGGCAGAGGTGAGTGCTAGTACCCAGGCTGACAGTGAGGCACTGCTGTCCTAGGATACCAGACTTCCTGTGGAAGGGGAGCTGGGAAGAGTCACAAAAGTAGAGCTGAGACAGGCTCAGCTCCCAGACCTTACACTAAGAGGCTTGAGGGAGGTAGCTAGGGAGGCACCTGATTCTCAAGGAAAAGGGGAGTCTGTATACTGGAGCAAAGAGTTACTATATTGATAGTGGACCCCAGAGGGAGGGCTAGAGGTTGAGGTAGTATAGCAGTTGGTAGTGCTTAGAGCCTATCATCTGGCACTTCTAACCATAGCCTGTGACATTCGACATTCCTTTTACAGGTCAAATTGGCATAAAGCATACCAAGAGACGTATTATGCAGAACTTTTACTGGCCTGAGATTGCAAGGGATGTAACAGGGTACTGCAGGACGTGTGAGCAGTGCCAAAAAGTAGGCAAGGCAGGAGACAAAGTCAAAGCTCCTCTGAGGAGTAATTTCAGAGTGTAGCTATGGATATTGTGGGGCCTCTGGGTACTCCAAGTTCCACAGGGAAGAAGTATATCCTAGTGGTAGTTGATTATGCTACCAGATAACCTGAGGTGGTGGCTCTGTCCTCCATTGAGAGAAGGTATCATATGCTTTGTTAGAGATTTTCAGCAGGGTAGGTTTCCCAAGAGAAATACTGACTGACAGAGGTTTCGATTTCATGTTAGACCTGCTGGCTTGTCTGTGGAAGCACTGTGGGGTGAAGCACCTAAAGACTACCCCCTATCATCCCCAGATTAATGGTCTTGTGGAGACGTTAAACTCTACACTAAAGACCATGCTATGGGCATTTGCAGACCATTTTAAGAGAGAGTGGGACAAATACTTGCCCCATCTGCTGTTTGCATACAGAGAGGTATCCCAGAAATTCACATGTTTTTTCACCCTTTGAGTTGCTGTTTGGACATAGGGTGAGTGGACTTTTAAATTTGATTTGTGATGAGTGGATGGGTGAATGTGAATCCCACAAGGAGCCTGTTGTGGCATATGTCCTAAACCTCAGGACAAGGTTTAGGGAACTCATGAGTTTGGCCCAGGAGAACCTGGCAGGAGCCCAGTAGCAGAAAAGGATCTGGTATGACACAAATGCTCGAGCCAGAGATTATACTGTGGGACAGCAGGTTATGGTTCTCATTCCTGTCAGACATAATAAGTTACAGACAGCTAGGGAAGGACCCTTCAATGTGGTAAGGAAGGTCAGTAATGTTAACTACATGGTAGAATGGCTAGGCAGGAGGCAGGGGCCCAATTTGTGGTATGTTAACAAGATGAAAGCATACCATGATAGGGAGGCCCTGGTGCTAAGTATTTGAAGTTGGAGGCAGGAGGAGTCTGAGGGGGAGCTATGGCTACAGGGAGCCAGCCAGCACGATCCCAAGTTATTATGGTGGAGCCTAGGGTTGCAGGCATATGATATGCCAGTGCAATATTGTAGTGTGGTCAGCAGTGCCAAGGCAGATGGGATCTAAAGACAGAGTATAGGGTAATATATTCCTAGATAGGCTCATTCCACTCAAGCAATGTTTCTCAAGGGGCGCTTAAAAAACTAGCTTGAGTTTTCAAAGGTGGGAGAGATGTGATGATAGAAGGTATTGCCAACTATGCCAAGAGAAGTGGGGCAGAGGGTGTGTAACATATGCCAGCACAGCTAAATGGAACTTTGTAAAGAATTATATGCCATTTGTATATCACACTGATTTGTACAGATGCCTGTGTTGAAAAATGTATTTGTAAAACTGCTTGTGTTAAAATATATCATCAGTGTGCTCTACTGGAAAGAAAAGAAAGGAAATGTGCATGTATTATTATAACTGAATTAAATGTATATGTTTTAACAGAGGATACTGGAAGGGAAGAGGTAAATCACAATCCAGCTGCAGCAAACTTTGGAAAATAAATATACAACAGTCAAGGCAAAAAGGATGAATGGTTCACTTGAAAAAAGAAGTAAATCCAAAGACATATAGGAGTGAACCAAAACAAGTAGCAGTCAAAAACCAAACTTAAAGTGGAGTTACAATCAGGAAATGTGATATGTAAGCACTTTTGCAGTAGTTAAAGAATACTGCTTCTTCAGACATTAGAACCAAACCAAACATTGCTCACTATTAAATATAGAAACCAATAATGCTGTAGTCAATCACATAAAAGAATATAGCAATATCCTAGAAACAAAGTAACCTTAAAATTGTGTTAGAGAACTAGTCTTCTGATTTAAAAACACAGCATAGTATAATAGCATGAAAAAACACAGCATAGTAAAATAGCATAAGGAAAAAAAAAACAATACAAGAAAAGCGTGTATAATAGTACCAAATAAAAAAAATTCACACAGATACTTGCTGTAAAACATAAAAATACATATATAAAAAAACCACACAAAAACATACATAAGGCATCTTCAAAAATATTAATTATTTGTGTAGAGATATGGTTTTGAGTAGGGGTTTCAACAGAATCTTATCATTCAGACCCCTGCCCACATCTGCCCTTAATCTAATGATCCATCTTGTTTCTGATACTTCAGTTAAATTCCTGATGTCCCCTCCACGTTCATTCATTGCAGTCTTTTCCATAACCAAAAATGTAAAAATGTGGATTAAGTCATTACCAGCTACATGCTTAGCCAAGGCACTCATAGCATTTCCAGTCCTGATGTCATATATATGTTCATTTATCCTATCCCTGACCCATCTCTTGGTCTTCCCCACATAGAAAGACAAACATTGGGTGCAAGAGGCTAGGTAAACCATATAAAATGAATCACAGTTGGCTTCAACCCTAAAGATGAACACTCTGCCAGTATCAGGGTACTTAAAAGATCCAGAAGAATCAATGTATGCACAAAAATTACATTACAAGCATGGGACTTTCAAAAAAAGTGCTTTCTAAAGGTAAAGTATGTGTTCTGCTCCTTGGATAGCACAATAGTCGTTTAAGAGATTTCTTGTTATCAAAATAATACACCCAATGTTCATCCTTCTATGTAATCATCTTGATGTTACTATAGATTGTAATAAGGATGTGGTTCATATTCTGATGTTCTTCACTAGTAATGTTAATGCAGTTACAGAAGTGATAAAGAAATACTGTCCAGTTTTAGTTAATAATCCAGATGTAACTATATAGTAGGGGATAGACCATACTTTTCTTTTAAAAACAGGAAATCTCTGAAATGACTATTGTGCTATCCAAGGAACAGAACACGTAGTTTAACTTTAGAAAAAACTTTTTTGACACTCCCATGCTTTAAATGTAATTTTTGTGCATACATTGATTCTTTGGGATCTTTTAAGCACCCTGATACTGGGAGAGTGTTCACTTTTAGGGTTGAAGCCAACTGTGATTCATTTAATGTGGTTTACTTAGCCTCTTGCACCCAATGTTCATCCTTCTATGTGAGGAAGACCAACAGGTGGGACAGAGATAGGATAAGGGAACACATATATGACATCAGGACTAGGAATGCTACTAACTCCTTGGTTAAGCATGTAGCTGGTAATGATTTTAACACACACTTACATTTTTGGTTATGAAAAAGATTGCAGTGAACAAATGTGGAGAGGACATCAGGAATTTAACTGAAGTAACAGAAACAAGATGGATCATCAGATTAAGGGCAGATGCAGGCAGGGGTCTGAATGATAAGATTCTGTTGAAACCCTTACTCAAAGCCAGATCTCTACACAAATAATTCATATTTTTGAACATGCCTTATGTATGTTTTTACATATTTTTTATATATGTACATTTATGTTCTACAGCAAGTATCTGTATGAATGTTTTTTATTTAGTACTATTGTGCACGCTTTTTCTTATACTATTTTTTCTTATGCTGTTTTACTGTGCTGAGATTTTTATGCTATTTTACTATGCTGTGTCTTTAAATCAGCTGGCTAGTTTTCTTACAGCTCTTTTAAGGTTACTTTGTTGCTAGGATATTCATATATTCTTTTATGTGATTGGCTACAGCATTATTGGTTTCTCTATTTAATACTAAGATGTTTGGTTTGGTTTTAATGTCTGAAGAAGCAGCATTCTTTTAACAACTGTGAAAGTGCTTATATGCTGCATATCAGAGTGTATGTGCTGTGTCTTTAAGAAGCATATCAAGACTGAATGTGCAAATATAAATACCAGGTCATGTACTATTCCTAGTGCTGTTTTGAGAGTGCAGCCAGAGAGTGTGCATGTATGATTGCAGTAGTTAGTTTGTATATAAATTACTTAGGTTAAGGTCAGTAAACTTCTATTGTGATGTGTTTGTATAGAATAAAGCTGCCTAAACAGAAACCACTAAGACTCTTCTATTGTGTCCAAAGTAGGACAGCAACACATACCATTAAATTTCTTGATTTTAACTCCACTTGAAGTTTGGTTTTTAATTGCTACTTGTTTTGGTTCACTCCTATGTGCTTTTTGGAAACTTTGGAAAATAGTTGAAATTAAATTAGCCCATAAAGATTGTATCTTACAGTTCTGGTTGCAATCAGAGACAACATGTCTGGGAAACCAAGCATTAGGAAGCATTTTTTATTGTCTCTACCAGGGAGCTAATTGCTACTTGGGGAGGGTAGAGGTTTGAAATTGTTTTATGACTTCTATGAGCTGCAGCAGATCTGAGCAAAGCTCTGTCTGTGTGTATGATAACATATAGGTGCTTCTAGTGATGGGTGATAGTGTGGGAAACAGAGTCAGATATCCAGATGTGTGTGATGTTATTCTGTAAGCCATAAATAATATTTAGATATTAGTAGGAGATTGCTCTCAGTATTCTGTATTCTGTCTTGGAACTGACAATAAGTACCACTCACCCACATAGGTTCATAGGTTCATAGGTTGGTACTAGGCTATCAGCCCTAGGGCCTATACAAGCCTAGCCATAACAATTCCCTGGCTATTTCTTCCCACATTATTTACTTTCCTGGATCCCTGTCTAGCAGGGCGACTGATGTGATCCCTGGGGTGAATTTCCTTTCTCCCATCCAATCATCAAGGTTCCTCTTGAAGAGGTCCAAAGAGGCACTCTGCTTGACATGTATGGGCAATCTATTCCAGAGTCTGGGAGTCTCTGGGTCAGGAACCTATCCCTCCAGCATGTTTTGTTTATTGTGATAACAAAGTTTAGATCCCTGGAGCATGTAGCTCTGAGGGATTGGGATTTCTTTAAGTGTAGCATGTCCAACAGCTCTGGGTTTGACATGGCCTTGTATGTTAAGCAGAGATCGCCTCTGAGTAGACGATATGCGACAGAGTATAGCTGGAGTTTTTAAGGCGGTCAGCGTGGGGCATCTGCTTTAGGCCTGTGATTCTTTTAGTGAGGTATTTTTGAGGCCTTTCCAGTTGTTGCAGATGTCTTGAGAGGTACATACCAAATGGGGCGTTGTATTCTATAATGGGTCTAATGAGGGATGAGTACAGTGGGACAATAACCTCCTTTTTCTGGATGAAAAGCCCTTCGTGATGAGGTGTGCCACATAGAAGGATTTCCTGACTGTTGTGGCGATGTGGTTATCGAAGGTGAGACCACTGTCCACCTGTGTCCCTAAGTCTCTTATCACACTTTCTGTGTTTAGTGTACTGCCACCTATATGGTAATTCATGGATACATGTTTTTTCCCAAAGGGATAACAATACATTTCTTGGCATTGAGCTTGAGCCCATGGCTCTGGCACCAAGCATCTGTTTCTGTAAGGCCCTTTTGTAGAGTATCCACATAATTTGGGGATTCAATAATGGCTCCCAGTTTGCAGTCATCTGCAAACTTTGTTAGCCAGAGTCCCTTAGTGTTGACCTGTACTTCAGAGAAGTAGATGCCAAGCAAGAGCCCCAGGACTGAACCCTGAGGTACTCCACTTGTCACTTGTCTGGAGCTGGATTTGGAGTCGGCTACTTTTACAGTGTGGGTTCTATCAGTAAGCCATTTAGCAACCCATTGGGTGACATAGGGATTAATGCCCAACTTAGTAAGTTTATCTATGATTCCAGAGAGGGGGATGGTGTCAAAGGCCTTGGCAAGGTCTAGATAGGCTGTGTGGACCACCTTACCCTTGTCCATGGCTCTGGAGACTGATTCAAAGAAGTCAATCAGGTTCAGGAGAAAAGATCGCCCTTCACGAACCCAAACTGGGTGGGGTCCAGTGGTTGAAGGTTGCCAATGTCTTTGTTTATAAGTTCCATGATAATACGCTCCATGGCCTTGCAGATAAGGCTTGTCAGACTGATGGGACGGTAGTTTCCGGGATCCAAGGTGGATCCCCCCTTGTGGATTGGGATAACTGTAGCTCTGCGACACTCAGTGGGCACGAAACCTGAGGTGAGGCTATGATTAAACATGACACTTAGGTGAGGTGCCAGTTCATATTGTAGTTCATGTAGTACACAGCCCGGGATATCATCTGGTCCCATGGATGCTGTATTCTTGGCTTTAGAGAGTGCGTTTTGTACCTGTGTGGCCGTTATTACTGGAATTTGGCAATCTTCCGGTATTGAGATGGGCCATTTAGCGGGTGAGAGGGGGGTGAAGTTGGCACTGAATCGATCTGCCAGGATATTGGCAATATCCTTCGGATGAGTATATTTAATGCCATTCTGTTTTAGCTCAGAGCAGATCTGAGCATTGCCATTTAGATTCTTGACATAGTTATAGAATGCTTTGTGGTTGTCTTTGGAATCTTTGGCAATTTTATTTTCGTAACTAGCTTTGGAGGATTTTATGAGGCATCTCAGTTTCTTACTGAGGCTAGTAAGGGAGTTTTTTGAATCCTGAGATTTTCCTCTTTTCTGCAAAAGTTTCTTCCTTTTGTTGTAAAGTTTGTTTATGGCAGGGGACCACCAGATTGGCTTCCTTTATTTGGATGAGAGCATTTTGGTTCTATTTGGGATGGCACGATTCATGCATGAGTGGATGTGCTCGTACAGTGTCTTAGTGTAGGATTCAGCAGTTGAACTTTCAGTTCCCATCTGCATGGGTGTCATGAAGTTTGTCACTTCTGACTTGAGTAGCATGAAGTTGGCTTTGGAGAAGTTTTTTATGGTGGTTTCTTTACTGGGGGGTGGGGGTGGGATGTGGATGTTAAGGGTGATTAGCTTATGGTCAGACTTGACTAACGAGGGGGTGACCATAGGTATGGAGCATTGATTTCCCATGTTGGTAATGACCAGGTCTAGGATATTGGAGCCCCTGGTGGGACTATGGATTATCATCATCTCACTTTGCTCTATTCAGTAAGTAGAAACAGTAATTCTTTAGATCAGTCAGCAAAATATAGTGAGAATAGTTAAGTATTGTTTTTCTGTAACTGTGTGACTTTTTCCAACTGCTTGGAGCTTTTCTGGGCGGGGCTCCACTGAAAATGGATATGTATCCAGTTGGACTTTCCCAGTTAACAAACGTAAAATAATATAAAATAAATAACAAATGTAAAATAAAATAAATAAAATAAAATATAGTCTATCCCCTACTATATCCTTTATGTCTGGATTACTAACTAAAACTGGCCAGTATTTCTTTATCACTTGTGTAACTTTGTTAACATTACTAGTGAAGAACTACTTCTGTAACCATGGTACATAAGAAAGAATGCCATTGGAACCATGGTAGATAGAAAGGAATGCCACTGGAACCACATAGGAAGGAAAGCCATAGGCATCATGGTACATAGGAAGGAATGCCATAAGCACCATGGTACATAGGAAAGAATTTCATTGGAACCATGGTACATAGGAAGGAATGCCATAGGCACCATGGTACATAGGAAGGAATTTCATTGGAACCATGATACATAGGACAGAATGCCACAGGACCACGATTACACAAAACAAGCATGCACCTGAAACACATTTTTAAGAATCTAGTGAAGGGAAAGGCATGAAAATGTCAAGGCTAAATGCTGAAGATGATAGATTCATGGGTGAGCTTAGTGAACTAAGGACAAGATTTGAGGAGAGAGGGTATAATGGTAATGAAGTTGACACTTCACTTAGTGAAGCAATTGTTCACAGATCCACTAAGGCTAAGCCTTATTTTTCTGAGCCTAGTAATCATCTTGATGTTACTATAGATTGTAATAAGGATGAGGTTCATATTCTGATGTTCTTCACTAGTAATGTTAATGCAGTTACAGAAGTGATAAAGAAATACTGTCCGGTTTTAGTTAATAATCCAGATGTAAATTATATAGCATGGGATAGACCGTACTTTTCTTTTAAAACAGGAAATCTCTTAAATGCCTTTTGTGCTATCCAAGGTACAGAACATGTAGTTTAACTTTAGAAAGCACTTTTTTGACACTCCCATGCTTTAAATGTAATTTTGTGCATATATTGATTTTTGGGATCTTTAAGCACCCTGATACTGGGAGAGTGTTCACTTTTAGGGTTGAAGCCAACTGTGATTCATTTAATGTGGTTTACTTAGTCTCTTGCACCCAATGTTCATCCTTCTATGTGAGGAAGACCAACAGTCGGGTCAGAGATAGGATAAGGGAACACATATATGACATCAGGACCTGGAATGCTACTAACTCCTTAGCTAAGCATGTAGCTGGTAATGATTTAACACACACTTTTATATTTTTGGTTATGAAAAAGATTGCAGTGAACAAATGTGGAGAGGACATCAGGAATTTAACTGAAGTATCAGAAATAAGATGGATCATCAGATTAAGGGCAGATGCAGGCAGGGGTCTGAATGATAAGATTCTATTGAAACTCTTACTCAAAGCCACATCTCTACACAAATAATTCATATTTTTGAACATGCCTTATGTATGTTTTTACATATTTTTTTATATATGTATATTTATGTAATACAGCAAGTATCTGTATGAATGTTTTTTATTTAGTACTATTATGCACGCTTTTTCTTATACTATTTTTTCTTATGCTGTTTTACTGTGCTGTGATTGTTATGCTATTTTACTATCTTGTGTCTTTAAATCAGCTGGCTAGTTTTCTTACAGCTCTTTTAAGGTTACTTTGTTGCTAGGATATTCATATATTCTTTTATGTGATTGGCTACAGCATTATTGGTTTCTCTATTTAATACTAAGATGTTTGGTTTGGTTTTAATGTCTGAAGAAGCAGCATTCTTTTAACAACTGTGAAAGTGCTTATATACTGCAGATCAGAGTGTATGTGCTGTGTCTTTAAAAAGCATATCAAGACTGAACGTGCAAATATAAATACCAGGTCATGTGCTATTCCTAGTGCTGTTTTGAGAGTGTAGCCAGAGAGAGCATGTATGATTGAAGTAGTTAGTTTGTATATAAATTACTTAGGTTAAGGTCAGTAAACTTCTATTGCGATGTGTTTGTATAAAATAAAGCTGCCTAAACAGAAACCACTAAGACTCTTCTATTGTGTCCAAAGTAGGACAGCAACACATACCATTAAATTTCTTGATTTTAACTCCACTTGAAGTTTGGTTTTAATTGCTACTTGTTTTGGTTCACTCCTATGTGCTTTTGGAAACTTTGGAAAATAGTTGAAATTAAATTAGCCCATAAAGATTGTATCTTACAGTTCTGGTTGCAATCAGAGACAACATGTCTGGGAAACCAAGCATTAGGAAGCATTTTTATTGTCTCTACCAGGGAGCTAATTGCTACTTGGGGAGGGTAGAGGTTTGAAATTGTTTTATGACTTCTATGAGCTGCAGCAGATCTGAGCAAAGCTCTGTCTGTGTGTATGATAACATATAGGTGCTTCTAGTGATGGGTGATAGTGTGGGAAACAGAGTCAGATATCCAAATGTGTGTGATGTTATTCTGTAAGCCATAAATAATATTTAGATATTAGTAGGAGATTGCTCTCAGTATTCTGTATTCTGTCTTGGAACTGACAATAAGTACCACTCACCCACATAGGTTCATAGGTTCATAGGTTGGTACTAGGCTATCAGCCCTAGGGCCTATACAAGCCTAGCCATAACAATTCCCTGGCTATTTCTTCCCACATTATTTACTTTCCTGGATCCCTGTCTAGCAGGGCGACTGATGTGATCCCTGGGGTGAATTTCCTTTCTCCCATCCAATCATCAAGGTTCCTCTTGAAGAGGTCCAAAGAGGCACTCTGCTTGACATGTATGGGCAATCTATTCCAGAGTCTGGGGAGTCTCTGGGTCAGGAACCTATCCCTCCAGCATGTTTTGTTTATTGTGATAACAAAGTTTAGATCCCTGGAGCATGTAGCTCTGAGGGATTGGGATTTCTTTAAGTGTAGCATGTCCAACAGCTCTGGGTTTGACATGGCCTTGTATGTTAAGCAGAGATCGCCTCTGAGTAGACGATATGCGACAGAGTATAGCTGGAGTTTTTTAAGGCGGTCAGCGTAGGGCATCTGCTTTAGGCCTGTGATTCTTTTAGTGAGGTATTTTGAGGCCTTTCCAGTTGTTGCAGATGTCTTGAGAGGTACATACCAAATGGGGCGTTGTATTCTATAATGGGTCTAATGAGGGATGAGTACAGTGAAAAGCCCTTCGTGATGAGGTGTGCCACATAGAAGGATTTCCTGACTGTTGTGGCGATGTGGTTATCGAAGGTGAGACCACTGTCCACCTGTGTCCCTAAGTCTCTTATCACACTTTCTGTGTTTAGTGTACTGCCACCTATATGGTAATTCATGGATACATGTTTTTTCCCAAAGGGGATAACAATACATTTCTTGGCATTGAGCTTGAGCCCATGGCTCTGGCACCAAGCATCTGTTTCTGTAAGGCCCTTTTGTAGAGTATCCACATAATTTGGGGATTCAATAATGGCTCCCAGTTTGCAGTCATCTGCAAACTTTGTTAGCCAGAGTCCCTTAGTGTTGACCTGTACTTCAGAGAAGTAGATGCCAAGCAAGAGCCCCCAGGACTGAACCCTGAGGTACTCCACTTGTCACTTGTCTGGAGCTGGATTTGGAGTCGGCTACTTTTACAGTGTGGGTTCTATCAGTAAGCCATTTAGCAACCCATTGGGTGACATAGGGATTAATGCCCAACTTAGTAAGTTTATCTATGATTCCAGAGGGGATGGTGTCAAAGGCCTTGGCAAGGTCTAGATAGGCTGTGTGGACCACCTTACCCTTGTCCATGGCTCTGGAGACTGATTCAAAGAAGTCAATCAGGTTCAGGAGAAAAGATCGGCCCTTCACGAACCCAAACTGGGTGGGGTCCAGTGGTTGAAGGTTGCCAATGTCTTTGTTTATAAGTTCCATGATAATACGCTCCATGGCCTTGCAGATAAGGCTTGTCAGACTGATGGGACGGTAGTTTCCGGGATCCAAGGTGGATCCCCCCTTGTGGATTGGGATAACTGTAGCTCTGCGCCACTCAGTGGGCACGAAACCTGAGGTGAGGCTATGATTAAACATGACACTTAGGTGAGGTGCCAGTTCATATTGTAGTTCATGTAGTACACACGCCGGGATCTCATCTGGTCCCATGGATGCTGTATTCTTGGCTTTAGAGAGTGCGTTTTGTACCTGTGTGGCCGTTATTACTGGAATTTGGCAATCTTCAGGTATTGAGATGGGCCATTTAGGGGGGTGAGAGGGGGTTGAAGTTGGCACTGAATCGATCTGCCAGGATATTGGCAATATCCTTCGGATGAGTATATTTAATGCCATTCTGTTTTAGCTCAGAGCAGATCTGAGCATTGCCATTTAGATTCTTGACATAGTTATAGAATGCTTTGTGGTTGTCTTTGGAATCTTTGGCAATTTTATTTTCGTAACTAGCTTTGGAGGATTTTATGAGGCATCTCAGTTTCTTACCGAAGCTAGTAAGGAGTTTTTGAATCCTGAGATTTTCCTCTTTTCTGCAAAAGTTTCTTCCTTTTGTTGTAAAGTTTGTTTATGGCAGGGACCACCAGATTGGCTTCCTTTATTTGGATGAGAGCATTTTGGTTCTATTTGGGATGGCACGATTCATGCATGAGTGGATGTGCTCGTACAGTGTCTTAGTGTAGGATTCAGCAGTTGAACTTTCAGTTCCCGTCTGCATGGGTGTCATGAAGTTTGTCACTTCTGACTTGAGTAGCATGAAGTTGGCTTTGGAGAAGTTTTTTATGGTGGTTTCTTTACTGGCGGTGGGGTGGGATGTGGATGTTAAGGGTGATTAGCTTATGGTCAGACTTGACTAACGAGGGGGTGACCATAGGTATGGAGCATTGATTTCCCATGTTGGTAATGACCAGGTCTAGGATATTGGAGCCCCTGGTGGGACTATGGATTATCATCATCTCACTTTGCTCTATTCAGTAAGTAGAAACAGTAATTCTTTAGATCAGTCAGCAAAATATAGTGAGAATAGTTAAGTATTGTTTTTCTGTAACTGTGTGACTTTTTCCAACTGCTTGGAGCTTTTCTCCCCGGGCCTCCACTGAAAATGGATATGTATCCAGTTGGACTTTCCCAGTTAACAAACGTAAAATAATATAAAATAAATAACAAATGTAAAATAAAATAAATAAAATAAAATATAGTCTATCCCCTACTATATCCTTTATGTCTGGATTACTAACTAAAACTGGCCAGTATTTCTTTATCACTTGTGTAACTTTGTTAACATTACTAGTGAAGAACTACTTCTGTAACCATGGTACATAAGAAAGAATGCCATTGGAACCATGGTAGATAGAAAGGAATGCCACTGGAACCACATAGGAAGGAAAGCCATAGGCATCATGGTACATAGGAAGGAATGCCATAAGCACCATGGTACATAGGAAAGAATTTCATTGGAACCATGGTACATAGGAAGGAATGCCATAGGCACCATGGTACATAGGAAGGAATTTCATTGGAACCATGATACATAGGACAGAATGCCACAGGACCACGATTACACAAAACAAGCATGCACCTGAAACACATTTTTAAGAATCTAGTGAAGGGGAAAGGCATGAAAATGTCAAGGCTAAATGCTGAAGATGATAGATTCATGGGTGAGCTTAGTGAACTAAGGACAAGATTTGAGGAGAGAGGGTATAATGGTAATGAAGTTGACACTTCACTTAGTGAAGCAATTGTTCACAGATCCACTAAGGCTAAGCCTTATTTTTCTGAGCCTAGTAATCATCTTGATGTTACTATAGATTGTAATAAGGATGAGGTTCATATTCTGATGTTCTTCACTAGTAATGTTAATGCAGTTACAGAAGTGATAAAGAAATACTGTCCGGTTTTAGTTAATAATCCAGATGTAAATTATATAGCATGGGATAGACCGTACTTTTCTTTTAAAAACAGGAAATCTCTTAAATGCCTTTTGTGCTATCCAAGGTACAGAACATGTAGTTTAACTTTAGAAAGCACTTTTTTGACACTCCCATGCTTTAAATGTAATTTTTGTGCATATATTGATTTTTTGGGATCTTTTAAGCACCCTGATACTGGGAGAGTGTTCACTTTTAGGGTTGAAGCCAACTGTGATTCATTTAATGTGGTTTACTTAGTCTCTTGCACCCAATGTTCATCCTTCTATGTGAGGAAGACCAACAGTCGGGTCAGAGATAGGATAAGGGAACACATATATGACATCAGGACCTGGAATGCTACTAACTCCTTAGCTAAGCATGTAGCTGGTAATGATTTAACACACACTTTTATATTTTTGGTTATGAAAAAGATTGCAGTGAACAAATGTGGAGAGGACATCAGGAATTTAACTGAAGTATCAGAAATAAGATGGATCATCAGATTAAGGGCAGATGCAGGCAGGGGTCTGAATGATAAGATTCTATTGAAACTCTTACTCAAAGCCACATCTCTACACAAATAATTCATATTTTTGAACATGCCTTATGTATGTTTTTACATATTTTTTTATATATGTATATTTATGTAATACAGCAAGTATCTGTATGAATGTTTTTTATTTAGTACTATTATGCACGCTTTTTCTTATACTATTTTTTCTTATGCTGTTTTACTGTGCTGTGATTGTTATGCTATTTTACTATCTTGTGTCTTTAAATCAGCTGGCTAGTTTTCTTACAGCTCTTTTAAGGTTACTTTGTTGCTAGGATATTCATATATTCTTTTATGTGATTGGCTACAGCATTATTGGTTTCTCTATTTAATACTAAGATGTTTGGTTTGGTTTTAATGTCTGAAGAAGCAGCATTCTTTTAACAACTGTGAAAGTGCTTATATACTGCAGATCAGAGTGTATGTGCTGTGTCTTTAAAAAGCATATCAAGACTGAACGTGCAAATATAAATACCAGGTCATGTGCTATTCCTAGTGCTGTTTTGAGAGTGTAGCCAGAGAGAGAGCATGTATGATTGAAGTAGTTAGTTTGTATATAAATTACTTAGGTTAAGGTCAGTAAACTTCTATTGCGATGTGTTTGTATAAAATAAAGCTGCCTAAACAGAAACCACTAAGACTCTTCTATTGTGTCCAAAGTAGGACAGCAACACATACCATTAAATTTCTTGATTTTAACTCCACTTGAAGTTTGGTTTTTAATTGCTACTTGTTTTGGTTCACTCCTATGTGCTTTTGGAAACTTTGGAAAATAGTTGAAATTAAATTAGCCCATAAAGATTGTATCTTACAGTTCTGGTTGCAATCAGAGACAACATGTCTGGGAAACCAAGCATTAGGAAGCATTTTTTATTGTCTCTACCAGGGAGCTAATTGCTACTTGGGGAGGGTAGAGGTTTGAAATTGTTTTATGACTTCTATGAGCTGCAGCAGATCTGAGCAAAGCTCTGTCTGTGTGTATGATAACATATAGGTGCTTCTAGTGATGGGTGATAGTGTGGGAAACAGAGTCAGATATCCAAATGTGTGTGATGTTATTCTGTAAGCCATAAATAATATTTAGATATTAGTAGGAGATTGCTCTCAGTATTCTGTATTCTGTCTTGGAACTGACAATAAGTACCACTCACCCACATAGGTTCATAGGTTCATAGGTTGGTACTAGGCTATCAGCCCTAGGGCCTATACAAGCCTAGCCATAACAATTCCCTGGCTATTTCTTCCCACATTATTTACTTTCCTGGATCCCTGTCTAGCAGGGCGACTGATGTGATCCCTGGGGTGAATTTCCTTTCTCCCATCCAATCATCAAGGTTCCTCTTGAAGAGGTCCAAAGAGGCACTCTGCTTGACATGTATGGGCAATCTATTCCAGAGTCTGGGGAGTCTCTGGGTCAGGAACCTATCCCTCCAGCATGTTTTGTTTATTGTGATAACAAAGTTTAGATCCCTGGAGCATGTAGCTCTGAGGGATTGGGATTTCTTTAAGTGTAGCATGTCCAACAGCTCTGGGTTTGACATGGCCTTGTATGTTAAGCAGAGATCGCCTCTGAGTAGACGATATGCGACAGAGTATAGCTGGAGTTTTTTAAGGCGGTCAGCGTAGGGCATCTGCTTTAGGCCTGTGATTCTTTTAGTGAGGTATTTTTGAGGCCTTTCCAGTTGTTGCAGATGTCTTGAGAGGTACATACCAAATGGGGCGTTGTATTCTATAATGGGTCTAATGAGGGATGAGTACAGTGGGACAATAACCTCCTTTTTTCTGGATGAAAAGCCCTTCGTGATGAGGTGTGCCACATAGAAGGATTTCCTGACTGTTGTGGCGATGTGGTTATCGAAGGTGAGACCACTGTCCACCTGTGTCCCTAAGTCTCTTATCACACTTTCTGTGTTTAGTGTACTGCCACCTATATGGTAATTCATGGATACATGTTTTTTCCCAAAGGGGATAACAATACATTTCTTGGCATTGAGCTTGAGCCCATGGCTCTGGCACCAAGCATCTGTTTCTGTAAGGCCCTTTTGTAGAGTATCCACATAATTTGGGGATTCAATAATGGCTCCCAGTTTGCAGTCATCTGCAAACTTTGTTAGCCAGAGTCCCTTAGTGTTGACCTGTACTTCAGAGAAGTAGATGCCAAGCAAGAGCGCCCCCAGGACTGAACCCTGAGGTACTCCACTTGTCACTTGTCTGGAGCTGGATTTGGAGTCGGCTACTTTTACAGTGTGGGTTCTATCAGTAAGCCATTTAGCAACCCATTGGGTGACATAGGGATTAATGCCCAACTTAGTAAGTTTATCTATGATTCCAGAGAGGGGGATGGTGTCAAAGGCCTTGGCAAGGTCTAGATAGGCTGTGTGGACCACCTTACCCTTGTCCATGGCTCTGGAGACTGATTCAAAGAAGTCAATCAGGTTCAGGAGAAAAGATCGGCCCTTCACGAACCCAAACTGGGTGGGGTCCAGTGGTTGAAGGTTGCCAATGTCTTTGTTTATAAGTTCCATGATAATACGCTCCATGGCCTTGCAGATAAGGCTTGTCAGACTGATGGGACGGTAGTTTCCGGGATCCAAGGTGGATCCCCCCTTGTGGATTGGGATAACTGTAGCTCTGCGCCACTCAGTGGGCACGAAACCTGAGGTGAGGCTATGATTAAACATGACACTTAGGTGAGGTGCCAGTTCATATTGTAGTTCATGTAGTACACAGCCCGGGATATCATCTGGTCCCATGGATGCTGTATTCTTGGCTTTAGAGAGTGCGTTTTGTACCTGTGTGGCCGTTATTACTGGAATTTGGCAATCTTCAGGTATTGAGATGGGCCATTTAGGGGGTGAGAGGGGGGTGAAGTTGGCACTGAATCGATCTGCCAGGATATTGGCAATATCCTTCGGATGAGTATATTTAATGCCATTCTGTTTTAGCTCAGAGCAGATCTGAGCATTGCCATTTAGATTCTTGACATAGTTATAGAATGCTTTGTGGTTGTCTTTGGAATCTTTGGCAATTTTATTTTCGTAACTAGCTTTGGAGGATTTTATGAGGCATCTCAGTTTCTTACTGAGGCTAGTAAGGGAGTTTTTTGAATCCTGAGATTTTCCTCTTTTCTGCAAAAGTTTCTTCCTTTTGTTGTAAAGTTTGTTTATGGCAGGGGACCACCAGATTGGCTTCCTTTATTTGGATGAGAGCATTTTGGTTCTATTTGGGATGGCACGATTCATGCATGAGTGGATGTGCTCGTACAGTGTCTTAGTGTAGGATTCAGCAGTTGAACTTTCAGTTCCCGTCTGCATGGGTGTCATGAAGTTTGTCACTTCTGACTTGAGTAGCATGAAGTTGGCTTTGGAGAAGTTTTTTATGGTGGTTTCTTTACTGGGGGTGGGGTGGGGATGTGGATGTTAAGGGTGATTAGCTTATGGTCAGACTTGACTAACGAGGGGGTGACCATAGGTATGGAGCATTGATTTCCCATGTTGGTAATGACCAGGTCTAGGATATTGGAGCCCCTGGTGGGACTATGGATTATCATCATCTCACTTTGCTCTATTCAGTAAGTAGAAACAGTAATTCTTTAGATCAGTCAGCAAAATATAGTGAGAATAGTTAAGTATTGTTTTTCTGTAACTGTGTGACTTTTTCCAACTGCTTGGAGCTTTTCTCCCCGGGCCTCCACTGAAAATGGATATGTATCCAGTTGGACTTTCCCAGTTAACAAACGTAAAATAATATAAAATAAATAACAAATGTAAAATAAAATAAATAAAATAAAATATAGTCTATCCCCTACTATATCCTTTATGTCTGGATTACTAACTAAAACTGGCCAGTATTTCTTTATCACTTGTGTAACTTTGTTAACATTACTAGTGAAGAACTACTTCTGTAACCATGGTACATAAGAAAGAATGCCATTGGAACCATGGTAGATAGAAAGGAATGCCACTGGAACCACATAGGAAGGAAAGCCATAGGCATCATGGTACATAGGAAGGAATGCCATAAGCACCATGGTACATAGGAAAGAATTTCATTGGAACCATGGTACATAGGAAGGAATGCCATAGGCACCATGGTACATAGGAAGGAATTTCATTGGAACCATGATACATAGGACAGAATGCCACAGGACCACGATTACACAAAACAAGCATGCACCTGAAACACATTTTTAAGAATCTAGTGAAGGGAAAGGCATGAAAATGTCAAGGCTAAATGCTGAAGATGATAGATTCATGGGTGAGCTTAGTGAACTAAGGACAAGATTTGAGGAGAGAGGGTATAATGGTAATGAAGTTGACACTTCACTTAGTGAAGCAATTGTTCACAGATCCACTAAGGCTAAGCCTTATTTTTCTGAGCCTAGTAATCATCTTGATGTTACTATAGATTGTAATAAGGATGAGGTTCATATTCTGATGTTCTTCACTAGTAATGTTAATGCAGTTACAGAAGTGATAAAGAAATACTGTCTGGTTTTAGTTAATAATCCAGATGTAAATTATATAGCATGGGATAGACCGTACTTTTCTTTTAAAAACAGGAAATCTCTTAAATGCCTTTTGTGCTATCCAAGGTACAGAACATGTAGTTTAACTTTAGAAAGCACTTTTTTGACACTCCCATGCTTTAAATGTAATTTTTGTGCATATATTGATTTTTTGGGATCTTTTAAGCACCCTGATACTGGGAGAGTGTTCACTTTTAGGGTTGAAGCCAACTGTGATTCATTTAATGTGGTTTACTTAGTCTCTTGCACCCAATGTTCATCCTTCTATGTGAGGAAGACCAACAGTCGGGTCAGAGATAGGATAAGGGAACACATATATGACATCAGGACCTGGAATGCTACTAACTCCTTAGCTAAGCATGTAGCTGGTAATGATTTAACACACACTTTTATATTTTTGGTTATGAAAAAGATTGCAGTGAACAAATGTGGAGAGGACATCAGGAATTTAACTGAAGTATCAGAAATAAGATGGATCATCAGATTAAGGGCAGATGCAGGCAGGGGTCTGAATGATAAGATTCTATTGAAACTCTTACTCAAAGCCACATCTCTACACAAATAATTCATATTTTGAACATGCCTTATGTATGTTTTACATATTTTTTATATATGTATATTTATGTAATACAGCAAGTATCTGTATGAATGTTTTTATTTAGTACTATTATGCACGCTTTTTCTTATACTATTTTTCTTATGCTGTTTTACTGTGCTGTGATTGTTATGCTATTTTACTATCTTGTGTCTTTAAATCAGCTGGCTAGTTTTCTTACAGCTCTTTTAAGGTTACTTTGTTGCTAGGATATTCATATATTCTTTTATGTGATTGGCTACAGCATTATTGGTTTCTCTATTTAATACTAAGATGTTTGGTTTGGTTTTAATGTCTGAAGAAGCAGCATTCTTTTAACAACTGTGAAAGTGCTTATATACTGCAGATCAGAGTGTATGTGCTGTGTCTTTAAAAAGCATATCAAGACTGAACGTGCAAATATAAATACCAGGTCATGTGCTATTCCTAGTGCTGTTTTGAGAGTGTAGCCAGAGAGAGAGCATGTATGATTGAAGTAGTTAGTTTGTATATAAATTACTTAGGTTAAGGTCAGTAAACTTCTATTGCGATGTGTTTGTATAAAATAAAGCTGCCTAAACAGAAACCACTAAGACTCTTCTATTGTGTCCAAAGTAGGACAGCAACACATACCATTAAATTTCTTGATTTTAACTCCACTTGAAGTTTGGTTTTTAATTGCTACTTGTTTTGGTTCACTCCTATGTGCTTTTTGGAAACTTTGGAAAATAGTTGAAATTAAATTAGCCCATAAAGATTGTATCTTACAGTTCTGGTTGCAATCAGAGACAACATGTCTGGGAAACCAAGTATTCGGAAGCATTTTTTATTGTCTCTACCAGGGAGCTAATTGCTACTTGGGGAGAGTAGAGGTTTGAAATTGTTTTATGACTTCTATGAGCTGCAGCAGATCTGAGCAAAGCTCTGTCTGTGTGTATGATAACATATAGGTGCTTCTAGTGATGGGTGATAGTGTGGGAAACAGTCATATGACCAGATGTGTGTGATGTTATTCTGTAAGCCAGAAATAATATTTAGATATTAGTAGGAGATTGCTCTCAGTATTCTGTATTCTGTCTTGGAACCGAAAATAAGTACCACTCACCAACATCATCTCACTTTGTCAGTAAGTAGAAACAGTAATTCTCTAGATCAGTCAGCAAAATATAGTGAGAATAGTTAAGTATTGTTTTTCTGTAACTGTGTGAATCTTTCCAACTGTATTATTTTCAATATTTCCTGTGCTGAAACTCTGGTGTTTATTGTAAATAAATATTTAGTATTTTAATGTTCTTTTATTATTTATTATTAAATATATTTAAACTTCTCATTGTGTCTGGTCCTTTTAGAAAAATATTTAAGTTTGGAGAGTATTTGCATATATTTATTTGGTGATAACTCTGGCCACTCCTGAAAGCCTGGCATTTGTTCAACATCACCATTTGTATTATATTAACTTCACTCAGCAAAATTGGATACCCTTTTAAGAGCCTAAGAGTAACTGACTGGTGCCAGTGAATCTACCTTATAGTCTGGGCAAAGTTGGTACAGCGGGTAATCTGTGCCAGTCTTTCCCAGGTGTGTGTGTGTGAAAATTAAATCTCAGAGAATGTGTGTGTAAGCTACTTAGAGCAGGGACACGAAGCACTGGTTTCACAGAGAGGGTGCTGGCGGACTTGGCTTGGACACTCTACTGAGGACCTAACCCTACAGCTGTGCCAGTGGGGAGCCTTATTGGGGACCTGGGGGGAGACAGATAGAGACATCCAGACCCTGGGCTGAGTGTTTGCCCTGTGTGCTCTCAAGGGAAATTGTGCTTAATGCATAGAGGTCTGCATCTGGAAATACTAAGTGTATCCATTTATATTCCAAGTGAACATCCCTCTCCAGTGTCAGTGGTGAGGATTCAGGCTCCTTCATTACTGTCCCAGAGAGGGGATGTCACACCTCCATATGGGATTATAGCAATAAACTTTTTGATGGCCATAAGCTTGCCAGTTAAATGTATGAACCAATTAACCTAACGCATAACTAATTTAGCACAGAAAATTACTTTGCATCTGGGATGAAGCGCATTAATTTATAAACTGTTCCAAGTAAAAACAAACCAGGAGATTATTTTTGGCAACACTGGGGTGTTGTGATCGGCACACCCTGTGCAAACAGTTATGCCAACATTGTTTTGGCATGCTAGGAAGATTTGGTGATATTCAATGAAGCCAATGTCTGGAGACCACTTATTCCCTTCTGTAGGAGATTTGTAGATGATGCGTTCTTTTTGTAGACAGGAAGTACAGACCAATTGCATTTCTTTGGGGAATTTTTGGAAAACAACACTCCCCTTTTAAAATTCACTGTGCACACATCTACAAGTCAAACTTGATATTTGGATGTGCATTTACAATTTAGATCAGATGGCAGAACTGAAACCTCTATCCATCATAAGGAGTGTTGCAAGAACACCATTTTAGCATGTAATGGCATGCACCCTAATCACATATTTCCTAATATAATAAAAGGACAGTTACACAGAACCTTCAGATTGTGCACCAATGAAGAGACTTTTCATCAAGATTCAAGATTCTTTGAAAATGAGATTAAAGAAATGTGGATACAAAGAGGCAGAGATTACCAGCATTATTGGGGTAAATCAACAACATAGAAATGATTCAGGGAAACTGTGGATCTCTGATGTGCAGACTCAAAATCTACATGGAACAAAGGAAATAGTTTGAGGATCATGCTTAAATATAGTAGTGACATTCGAACTGTATGTGAAATTATTAAGAGAAATTGGAAAATACTTATGGTGGATTACAATATAAAGAAAATAATTGAGAGCAAGCCTTCCTTCAGTTATAAGAATAACAGAAATTAAAAAAAAATGTATTATGCAAGGGGATTGGTGAAACTAAAGAAGAACTACCAAAGTCTGTTCGCGTTGGTACATTTCCATGCAGAGGATGTAAAGCCTGTAATCATGTAAATAAAGACAACACATTTATACACCCAAATATTAACAAAGTATATCAGCTTAAACTATATGCTGAGTGCTCTACCATAAACATTGTATATCTTGCACCTGTGATAAATGTTCATGTTTTTATGTGAGAAAGGAAAATCAACCTTCTAAAGATTGTATACATCAGCATATTAGGGACATCAGATTGGCATCTAAATACAGTGCCCTTGAGCAGCATGTAAAAGCTTAAATTGATCACAGTTTTAAATTCTTAGTTCTACAAATCTAGAAAGAAAGTCCAAGAGGTGGGTATTTCATTAATATGACTGAAACCAATGAAATGCAATGGATTGTCAATCTCCAAATGGACAAGCATCCAGGGCTAAATTGTTTGGTCCCTTTAAAATTGGCACTTAGGGGGGTGTAGGCTCTTTCGCTAGTGATTATTGTTTTTTTAAAGGATCAGGAAGTGATGTATTTGAGATCTGAGGAAGGGGAAACCTGAAAGCATTTATTTATTTGACTTACTTCGCTTTGTTGTTTTTAATAACTTCTTATTAAATATATGGTCAACAGCGTGTTGGTCTGCATGTTTATTTTTAGTGCGTTTTGAATTTATAAACTGTACAAAGCTAATAATGTTTTAATTGCAAAGCTTTATTTTACTAGTTTAGATTTATACAAGTATATTTCCCTCCTTTCTCCTTCTTCCTAATATTCGTTCAGTGACTCCCATATGTGTGCCACAAAAAGCTTGTTCATTTCTCCAACTGGGGCAAAAGCCAGGCTTCTCTGGTCTGGGTAAGAACTCTGCAGTCCATTTGTTCCTGAACAGAGTAGACTATTCAGACCATTTGTTCCCCCCTCACAGGCAAGGGCTGGATGTTATGGAGTGGACCAGACTTGCTAATCCTGCAGACATCTCTAACTCTGTTTCCACAGGTGGCTTGCAAGCTGCACCTTATGCTGCCTCATTGGTTTACTCTGGTGGACTTCAGCACAACTGACCAAGCTTAGAGGCATGCCACCAGTAGCAGCATGAGCTTGCTATACTTAGTTTTCAGGTTATCACCAACCCTCCACTAGGTTCTGCCAATGTATCGAGTCCAACCACCACCACATCCATCTAGGATGGGTGAGCTGGTATTGGATGCTCTGCCATTCTTCTCACCAGGTTCCTCCAGCCAGTAAATAAATCTTCATACTTTAAAGTATATAATTTGGCTGACTATTTTCTGTTACACAATTTAACTACATATTCATAATGCAATCCTTTTCACTATTGCAAGCCCCTGACAAGTCAAATGACTCAGTATAAGAGAAGTCATGTTATAAGTTCTGGTATTTCTTATTCTTGTACTCATACATAAGAAGTTTTTACTCCTTCAGTTTTATATGATGCCAGAACAGGTAAACAGCTAACACATTGGACTGCTTCTGGTTGCTTCGTTTATGAAGCAGTGATCTGATTATTTTCCATATACTCCAAAAACCTTCCATATAAGGTAATAAAACATGAGTGACCACACTGTCAAATACTGACTAGGAAAAGAGATGCTTTAGAGCTTTGCCTCCTTGCTGCTTTAATAGAGCTTCCCTCAGATGCAAGTTGAACAAAGTGAATTAGAAGAGAGAACCAGAGTTGCCTCGGCCATCTCAGAGATATAACAATGGAGTAAAATCATTTACAACTTGTCTTCTCCAGAACTTTTGGAATAAAAGGAAGAGATGCTATATCATACAAAGATGTTTTGACCATGACTTAAGTATAATATTCAAAAGGTTTGACTTTTTTTTTTTCTCAGATCAGCATTTCGCAGAGCTACAAGGAGATCTCTCATGGGAACTCCAAGACTGAATCAGTTTGTTTGTTTGTTTATTTAAGGTAACTGAGGTAAGTTAGCTAATCTTGGGACCCTTTTTCGTCACACTCCAAAACACATGTAAATATAAACATAAAATCAAGAATATACAGCAGTCATAAGTAACATATATGTGCAAAATAAGCTGAACAAGAGACACATAAAAAACAGGAAAAATACATAGGAAGGTAAGTCAGAGCACAACAAGATGATATTGCTGGAGTTTGATAAGCAACATTATGGAATGAAAATGTAGCTTTATCACTGAAGAAAGAGTAGGCAGATCACTTCTGAAGGTGTAGCTTCAATTGCTCATGAAATCGAGGGATGCTGTCATGAATGCATATATACTCAGGAACAGAGCTCAAAAATGCTGGGGACAATTTTAGGAATGATTTTTCACCTGTTGCAAGGGTAAATGGAAGTCTATAAAACAGGGCAGCCTCATGGTTAGAGAAATATATTTTAAATTTACAGTGAATCAGTGGGTACTAGGAGTCATGTAGAAACTTGTGGATGGGGGGAATTATGCAGAAACTTAATCTTTCATTAATGGGAAGCCAATTGGCTTTCTTGATGGGATAACTGTTCATTGTTAGGTAATAACTGAATAACTCTAAGGGTTTTATTTTCAGTGTTTTGTAATACTAAAGTATTTTGTGATGAGCTTGATATATTAAAGTTGTGGTATGAGAACCTGAAGTGTCTAGCATCTAGTGTCAGCAAATTGGAAATTCTGTAGGTAACTTTCAACTGGTTTAGTATGTTTTGGGCTTGTTGAGGGGGACTTTGAAAAGTAAGTGTCTGGTCATATAAAATACCAAGGCATTTTTACTCATGAGCAGGGGGAGGAGGGGTTCCATAGGTCTGTAATTAACAGTGGTGAATAGCTGACTTTTTAATAGTTCTAAATAGCATGACATTAGACGTCTTAGCACTGACTTCTAATTTGTTAACTGCTCTGGCCAGATGTTCTAAGAAATTGTATTGCAAAGAATGCTGTAGAGGGGCAATATTTTTAATAACTGTAGTTAAGACAGTATCATCTGCACAGAAAAGATGACATTAAAGTTGATCCATGGGATGGTCATTAATAAATACAGAGAAGATAAAGGGTCCAAGAATGGATCCCTTTGGGATACCTTTGGAAAGCATCCATGAAAAAGAGAACTGGTTCCTATATGAGACTATGAAAGTCCTTTTGGTAAGGTAGCATTTAAACCAGCTACAGGCATTGCAGAAACAGAGAAGTTTCTGTCCAGCTTCTGAAGTAGTAATTTGTTTCATAGTTTCATAGATTAGTACTAGGCTATCTGCCCTGCGGCATTTGTAAGCCTAGCCATAGTGATGTGGCTTTCGCCACCCCATGAATGGTACAAAAATGTACAGAATAGATTTAGAATGCTGTGCCTCTGTCTAGTAGTGACAAGGTGAAGGTCCCCTTATATAATAGAATTAGTTTACTGTGCCCCTGTCTAGTAGTGACACAGAGGTGACCCCTGGGGCAAACTTACGATCTCCCATCCACACATCAAGATTTCTCTTGAAGAGAGTTAGTGACGGGCTCTGCCTAACATGAACTGGGATTCTGTTCCAGAGCATGGGAAGCCTCTGAGTTATGAATCTGTCCCTCCAGCATGTCCTATTCATACTTGTGCCGAGGTTTAAGTCTTTAGCTCTCATGGTTCTGATGGATTTGGATTTTTTGAGGTGGAGCATGTCCATCAGTTCCTGATTGGACATGGCCTTGTACGTCAGGCACAGATCACCTCTGAGCAGGCGGTATGCTACTGACTAGAGCTGGAGTTTCTTTAGTCTGGCAGAATAAGACATATGTTGGAGACCCTTGATCCTCTTGGTGAGGTACTTTTGTGGTCTCTCCAGCTGTTGCAAATGCCGGGTGAGGTATATACCAAATGGGGCATTGTACTCAATCATGGGTCTGATGAGGGAGGAGTATAGGGGTACAATGACATCCTTGGATCTGGATGTGAATTCCTTCATGATAAGGTGTGCAAGGTAGAATGTCTTTCTAACCACTTTGGCAACGTGGGTGTCAAATGAGAGGTCGCTGTCGACTTGGGTCCCTAGGTCTCTGATTACTTTTTCCGTACTCAGTGGGTTGCTGTCTATGTGATAATTTGTGGGTACTTTGTTTTTCCCAAAGGGGATGACTATACATGTTTTGGCATTTAGTTTAAGGCCATGACTCCGGCACCAGTTGTCCGTTTCTGTGAGGCCTTTTTGTAGGATGTATGTGTCCGCTGGTGTATTGACTATGGCGCCTAGTTTGCAGTCATCTGCGAACTCTGTCAGCCACAACCCTCCCATGTTTGCTTTAACATCTGAGAAATAAATGCCGAACAAGAGGGGTCCCAAGACAGATCCCTGTGGGACACCACTTGTGACTGGCTTTGAGTCTGACATTGCTCCAGCGATTTTAACTTTATGGGTTCTGTCCTTTAGCCAGTTTGCAACCCATCTAGTGACATAAGGGTTTACATTTAAGCTGTTGAGCTTATCTATGATGCCTGAGTGGGGTATTGTGTCGAAGGCCTTAGCCAAGTCCAAGTAGGCTGTATGGACTGCTTTGCCCTCATCAATGGCTCTAGTGACTGTTTCGAAAGTCAACCAGGTTCAAAAGGCAGGATCTGCCCTTTACAAAGCCGAACTGGGTGGGATCAAGTGTCTGTAGATCCCCAATGTCTCTGTTTATGAGTTCCATAATGATTCTTTCCATAGCTTTGCAGACCAGGCTGGTTAAGCTTAATGGGGCGGTAGTTCCCAGGGTCTGTAGAGGTTCCCCCTTTGTGGAGTGGGACCACTGTTGCTGTACACCAGTGTTCAGGTACATATCCTGTAGTAAGGCTAAGGTTAAATAGCATTTTTATGTGCGGGTTTAGCTCCTCTTGGAGTTCACATAGCACGCAACCCGGGATACTGTCAGGTCCCATTGATGCTGTGTTTTTAGCTTTGCTGAGGGCGGCTCTCACCTGGACTTCTGAGATGACAGGGAGATTACATTCAGCTGGGATAAGTATTTCTTCTTTTGGGGGTGAGGGAGGGGAGAAATTTGCACTGAACCTGTCAGCCAGAATGTTGGCAATATCTGTGGGTTCAGTGTATTTTTTGTTGTTGTGAACTAACTCTGAGCATATCTGAGGGTTTCCGCCCAGGTTTCTAACATAATTGTAATTAGTGTGTCTATATAAAGGGAATTATGGGATTGTGAAATTTATCTGATGAAGTTGATGACGAAAACGTTACTTGTACTTTTAC
This sequence comes from Protopterus annectens, assembly GCF_019279795.1. Classification (NCBI taxonomy): domain Eukaryota; kingdom Metazoa; phylum Chordata; order Ceratodontiformes; family Protopteridae; genus Protopterus; species Protopterus annectens. The sequence goes on from NC_056728.1 coordinate 1,346,718,255, forward strand.
AGCGTTAAGTGTGGGTCTTTTCACTTTGTGTTCGGTGTTTGGAACTGAATAGACTGTTGCCTATATCCAGCTCGACTGTGGTGCTTTCTACTTGGTTATAAGTTTATTTTAGCACCATTTTATCCTTTTGTGGTGTTTCTTGGTGAGTTTGGATATCTCTGAGTTGGATATGGCATCGGAAACTAATGGTAAAGGTAATGAAGTTGGAGAGCTTCGGAAGCTCATTGGGCAACTGATGCAGCTGGTGGAATTTTAACTCCTGTTAGCGAATCCATGGGTAAGCTGTAATTGTCAACTCCGGCGTGTGGTAACCAGGAAGCGGCTAAACAACAACGCTTTAAGAAAAGGACGGTCGCAGAGCGTGATCAACAAAATAGAGAGGTTGTAGAGACTGATATTGTGGACAATGATAGTTTCAATGGCTTTCCACATATTACATTGATTAACGAAGGAGAAAATCCTATGCCTGAAGTTATGAGGTGCAACAACAAATGGACTAGTTCTGGAGCAGAACCTATTTTACGGGGAGATTTTACAGGTACTGGCGGTCATCTTTCTGACATTATGAATGTTAAATTTGACTTTGCCAATAAGCGTTTAAATTCAATCAACAATGGTAGTTTTACCAATATGCTTAATGACTTGGACTTTTACTTATATAAATATAAAATGATGGAAATGGATAATGCTTATTTAAAACACTGTTTAGATTTAAAAATTGTACCAAAAGGCTTAAGGGTTTGTAAATACCCGAACAATGTGGTTGAAGGGACTGAATTTTGTGAGGATTTACTGAATGCATTTGATCAGTGTGGTTTTGAAATAATGAGAGCTATAATTAAAAATAACACATGTGAAATGGAGAAATTATATGATAAAATTGATAAAATAAATCATGGTGTTACAAATGATTTATTGTTTAAGGTAGAGGAAGAGAGGGCAAAGTATAACAAATTGATTAAAAATTTGGAATCAAAATGTGTGGAGGTACAGAAAAGGAAATTAGGAAAGATTCAGAGAGACACTAAAGAATATAAGAACAAAACCCACTACCCCAAGCCAAAATCTTGGACTAGGAGATGGAATGGTTATAGTGAAAATGAATTTCAGGAAGGAACAACACATATGGATGTGTACCCCATAGAAAATGATTCTAGTTTTTTCTGATTTTCCTCCACTCAGGAGGTCAGAAAGACTTATGGACAAAGAACCAGCAGTATATAATACAAAAAAACTACAGGGGGAGGGGTTGGAGACCCCAGGGGAGGAACGAAACGAGATGGAATTAGTAAATTATATTACACAGGATGGTAATAGATGGACATGTCAGGATTTTAGTATATATAATTATAGTAATGTTGCTGTTAACAAAACTCTGTTTGAATTGTTATCAAAAGGATTTGGTTTTATACCTAGGCAAAGAACTAATATTTTTAAACTGTTAATTGATGTGAAATTATTCTTAAGAAAGAAAAATTTAGAACTTTTATTCAATGGAAAGGTAACTAAATCCAAAGAAAATAGCTTGGTACGTAGTAGTACATTCAATCCACCACTGCACCCCCAATTGAGGAATTTTGAACTAAAACTTGAAAATGAATTAAGGACTGGTTTGAAAAAACAATTTGTACACCCTAACTTAACATCTTCTGAACAGGAAGTTTTAAATGTTTTAATAAACAACAAAAATTTAAGGGTGATGAAACTGGACAAGGGTGGGGGTGTAGTATTTATGGATTGCATTCAATATGAAGGTAAAATGATGGAGATTTTGAGTGACACTGAAAAATATTCTAGAACATCAATTAATGAAATTAACATTGCATATAGGAAAATACAGTTAGTATTATATGACTTATTAATTGAAGGATCTATAGATATGCAAACATATAAATATTTGCTTGCTGAAAAACCAAAAGTCCCTTCTATATTTGGAATTCCTAAGGTGCATAAAAATAGTAATGATCCACCACTTAGAGCCACTGTTTCGGCTAATGGTTCAGTGACTGCACCTTTAGCTAAGTATATAGATACTAAGGTGAAGGGGTTGGTGTTGAACAACCCTAACATATTACAAGATTCATGGGACTTCCTTAGGAGACTAAATCCCTCTTTATACAGTTAAAAGTTGGCCTTTGGCACTTTAGATGTAATGGACCTATTCACCAGCATACCACATGACATTGGTATGGAATGGTTTGAGGAGATGTTAATTGGTTTTAAAGAGATTACCTCAAGTGAGTTCAGAACAATATTGACCCTGATGGAAATAGTGTTGAAAAATAATTTTATTTTCTTTCAAGGAGAGTACTTCCAGCAAGAGAAAGGAGTGGCCATGGGGGCACATTGTGCCCCCACTTATGCTAACATCATTATGGCCTATTGGGAGAACAATTTTCTCCTGACTTCTCCTTTTAGTGAGTATTGGACCTTGTACGGACGGTTTCTTGACGATTTATGTTTTTTGTGGACAGGAAATCTAGACAATTTTATGAAATTTGTTGAATATTTGAATGGAACAACTAATTTTTTGGATTTCACCCACAAATATGACACACAGGAACTAATATATTTAGATGTTAATATCAAGAAAGATAATGGAAATTTTGTATCTAAAATACACAGAAAAGAAACATTCTCTAATTCTTATCTACACTTCACTAGTTCACATCCTTTGTATCAGAAGAAGTGAGTGTTGAAAGGCCAGTTGGTTCGGATGAGTAGAATGACTTCTGTAGATTACATTTTTACAAATGAATGTATTAAATTAAAGGAGTTATTCATGAACAGGGGATATCCTAGTAATTTATTTGATGCATTACTGAATGAAGTACTGAGTGAAAGAAAGGGCAGATTTGCTCCTATTATAGGAAAAACATCTCCTTTTATAGAAACAGGTGACACTCCAGTAGATAATTCTAATAAGGATTATAATATGGGATTTGTTATGAATTATGACGGACAGTCAAGTGTAGTAAGAAAGGTTATGGATAGAGAATGGAACAATTTTTCTAAGATATCAGATTTAAAACATATTTTTGAAAAACCATTAACGTACATATATCGTAGAGGGAACACTATTAAGAACATGCTGGACAAAGGCACCCATAATATTAACTATGACAAAACAACAAGAACTAGAAAAGGTCTATATAAAAGTGGTTGTTGTAACTATTGTTCATATTTAAAAACTGGAGATTCCATTTTTTACAAGCAAGGAAAAGGAAATTAAGTTTGGATATTTATGTTAACTGTAATACAAAAGGCATAATATACCTAGCTATGTGTAAAGAATGCGATTCGTACTATGTGGGTAAAAGTGAAAGAAAATTAAAACAAAGAATATATGAACATATGTATGATATCAGAAATAAATGTGAAAATAATGCACTTTACAAACATAGCATGGTATGTAAAACATCAGTATTTCAATTTTTTGTGTTGGAAGTAGTTCATGTGGATCCCAGGGGAGGTATGTGGGAGACACTAGTAGAATATAGGGAATTATACTGGCAGCTATCACTAGAAGCCAATAGACCTCCGGGTCTTAATGACATGATATCTTTAGCTCCAGTTTTAAAATTGAGATCAGCCAAGCTTTAAATTTATAGAAAAAACTGCTATCATTAAGAACATAAATTATAAAAAGTTTTATTTGATGATGTTATGTGTGATTTGGGCCACATGAGGGAGCCAAAGACAACAATATAAATTTATTCTGTATATACCTTTTGTATTTTTAAATTAATTTTATAGTTTAAATAAATTTTATTTAAATGTAAGTTATTTATGACAATTTAAAAAAATGTTTTTAAAATCAATTTTAAGAATATGATGTGTTTTTTAATATATGAAAGTGATTTTTATCAACTTAAAGTAAAATGGATTTTAAAATAACACTGACGTGATCATATAAGGACAGTTTTTAATGACATCCTGTTGTTTACATTAATTGATTAATTGATTTATTTGGTTTAATTGTAATTGTACTTAGTGTGTCTATATAAAGGGAATTATGGGATTGTGAAATTTATCTGATGAAGTTGATGACGAAAATGTTACTTGTACTTTTACAGCGTTAAGTGTGGGTCTTTTCACTTTGTGTTCGGTGTTTGGAACTGAATAAACTGTTGCCTATATCCAGCTCAACTGTGGTGCTTTCTACTTGGGTATCAGGTTTCTAACATAGCTGAAGAAGGCTTTGTGGTTATCTTTAGTGTCCTTAGCGATTTTTCTTTCAAAGTTTGCCTTGGATGTTTTTATGAGAGAACGTAGTTTTCTGCTAGTGTTGATCAGAGATGTCTTCCCTTTTTGGGATTTTGCTCCGTCGTGCAGTAGCTTCCTTTTTTTGTTATACAATTTGTTTATGGCTGAGGTATACCAGACAGGACGCTTGCCTTTGGTGGAGAGGGTCTTGGATTTATTTGGGATTGCATGATCCATGCATTCTTGGAGATGTCCATAGAAAGCATTTGGGAAGGATTCAGCATTGTGGGATGTGGTATCCACTGGCCCAGTGGGCTTAAAGGATACCAACTCAGTCTTAAGAAGAGTGAAGTCTGCCTTTGAGAAGTTTTTCACTGTGGTCTTTTGTGCTGGGGGTGGAGGTGGGATATGTATATCCAGGGTGATTAGTTTGTGGTCAGATCTCACTAGTGAGGGGTATACCTCAGGTGTGGAGCATTTTGTCCCCATGTTTGTGATGATCAGGTCTAGTATATTATCTCCCCTAGTGGGAGAGGTGACTAGTTGTTCCAGTGCATTCGAATTTATGAATTCCAGGAACCTTTGGGCTAGGGTGTTAGGGCTAGAATAATGTGCCCAATCTATGTTAGGGCAGTTGAAGTCTCCCAGTATGATAGTATTTTGTGATACATTCATATCCTCCAATGTCTTCAGGAAGGCTGAGTGGGGTTCCTGAGATTGGGAGGGTGGTCTGTAACATGCTACCAGTTGTATAGCAGTTTTGCCTATGGTTAGTTGCACCTGTATGGTCTCCGATGCTTCATGTGTTGCTACTAACCTGGAGGTGTGGGTGTCCTTGATGAATATGGACACTCCCCTTCCCTTTGTGGTTCGGCCCGGGTTTTGTGGCCGAAAAGCATGATACGAGGTATAGCCTGGTAGCACTGGGGTGCTCTCAGGAGCCTTGAACCAGGTTTCAGTTACTGCACAGACGTCGATGTTCTCCATACTGAGGAGTGCATCGAGTGCCTGCATCTTGAGATTTAGACTTCTGGCGTTGAGCAGCATTACCCTTAGTTTTTTTCCATTTTTGTTTTCTAAGGAGGTGGGTTTGCCTTTTGAGTCTTGCCTAAAAAGGCACTATGGGGGTGGCAAGAGCCTTAGCCAATATCTGGAAGCCCAGTGGTGACAGGTGCAAGCCGTCCCTTGCGAAGCAGTGTGGCTTGCCCAACATGTCATCCCAAGCAGACAGACATTGGATCCCCTTAGAATGACACCAGTACTTGAGCCAATTATTAAAGCTAATCATCTTGTCTTTGTATTGTGGCATCATTCTTGGTGAGGGCAAGATGCTGCTCAGGGTCAGGGTCATACCAGCCTGGGCTACATAATCAGAGAGCTCCTCTATGTCTCTTTTCATGTAGTCCAGGGAGGTACGTCTCAGGTCATTCACGCCAGCATGGACAATGACGGAGTCATATTTGTACTTGCTTTGGAGTGACCTGAGTGCGTGTGTTATGTGGCGGATCCTAGCTCCCGATAGGCAGCTCACAGTCACCCTCTTCTTGTTCAGCCTGGTAAGCGGGACATCAGTGTGTCTGACTATAGAGTCACCTATTACTAGTGTATCAGGCATGGTGTTTGGCCTTAAGGGCTGTGATTGATTGACATACTGATTTATTGAAGTATGTGTTGCATGTGTTTTGTTTTGAGGTGGTGGATTTTTGGATGTCTGCTTTGGGAGCCTCTTTTGTTTAGGTAGGTTTTTTATTAGAGCCTCCGAGTATGTCTTTGTGTTTTTATGTGTTTGGTTTGCAGTTGTGGTAGGTCTATGTGGGACTGGGTTTGTTGTGTGTGTGGTTACCATCTCCTCCTGTCTGGTCATGTCAGCCCTGAGTTGAGAGAGTTCAGCCTCCAGTTTGGCTATATAGTTGCATCTCTCACATGTATTTGTGTTTGTTGGGAGGAGGAGAGGGTTGTCTGTGAACATGAGACAATTGTAGCATTGTCTCAAGATACCCAGATTAACAAGCTGAACTAGAGAGGATGCCAGTAATCTACCACTCGACTTGCTAGAACAGTATAAGGGAGTGCTGTGCCTTTAAGGGAAGTGGATATTCACAGGGGTGGAAGGTGGATGTAGTGCTTACTTTAGTATGAGAGTGCTTACTTAGTAGAGAAGTTTTGAGAACAAGTGCTAGGCTTTTAATATAGCGAGTAGTCTGATTATACTAAGAGTGGAGCTTCCTTAAGGGGAAATTTGAAGAGCAGACTTGGCGGAGCCAGAAGAAGTTTAACCGGCACTGCTCTATGCGCACAATCGCACAAAGCCGCGCAAACGCAGATTTTAAACAGGGAACTTCAAAAGAGCTAGAAATGGTCCAAAACAACCAATTACTACAGCTCTTGTGCTGAGGTCACTTCCTACATGGACAGGTAGGCTGCTCAAGGCTCCCCACTCCCACTGGTGAGCAAAGAAACTTCCTTCTATCCAAGTAAGGTAATGGACAACACAGGAACTACACCACAGCCCAGTATACAGCAAAGCCTGTAAACTGGTCTAAACTAGTCGAGGAGAGGCGGGAAAACAAGGATTATTTTTTGTTTTTTTTGCTTTTAGATAGAAAACACACAGAAAATGCAGAAACAGTAATAAATCAGTTACACAGGCTAGCACACTTTAGTGGGCAGCCTCAACAGTTAAATTAAACAAACACACAAACAAACTTTTGATCAATTTCGACTAAAATGTAACTTTAAGTGCAGATATTAAATAATGCAGCAAACAGCTAAAAAAACAGTTTAAGCTTGTTTAGGGTAAGCTAGAGAAGGTATTTCAAGTAAAAAAAACAGTAAAGATACTTAAATCAAGAAAGTAGTCGCTTTTCTGTGTTCTCTGTAGCTAGGACCACTCTGCAGGACCACAAGGAGCTTGTCTGAGTAGTATAGCCAGAAGAAAATGGCCAGAGGCAGATTTTAAACAGGGAACTTCAAAAGAGCTAGAAATGGTCGAAAACAACCAATTACTACAGCTCTTGTGCTGAGGTCCCTTCCTACAGGGACAGGTAGGCTGCTCAAGGCTCCCCACTCCCACTGGTGAGCAAAGAAACTTCCTTCTATCCAAGTAAGGTAATGGACAACACAGGAACTACACCACAGCCCAGTATACAGCAAAGCCTGTAAACTAGTCTAAACTAGTCGAGGAGAGGCGGGAAAACAAAGATTATTTTTTTGTTTTTTTTGTTTTTAGATAAAAAACACACAGAAAATGCAGAAACAGTAATAAATCAGTTACACAGGCTAGCACACTTTAGTGGACAGCCTCAACAGTTAAATTAAACAAACAAACAAACAAACTTTCGATCAATTTCGACTAAAATGTAACTTTAAGTGCAGATATTAAATAATGCAGCAAACAGCTAAAAAAACAGTTTAAGCTTGTTTAGGGTAAGCTAGAGAAGGTATTTCAAGTAGAAGAAATTTCAAGTATTTCAAGTACCTTTGATTAACATCAAAGGCTTTTGTAAAATCCAAAAACATTGCATATCTAAGAAGCCCCTTTTCCCATATTTGCGGGAATTAAGTCAATGAGGGAATAAATTGCTGTGAGAGTATTGGTTTTAATTCTGAAGCCATGCTGGCTGTCAGTTATAATGTCATACGTATAAACATATTCTAAAATTTGTTAAAACAGGATTTGATCAAGCATTTTATCAATGGGGCAGATATTTGAGATAGGTCTGAAATCAGTAGATCCTGAGGGAGTGTTTGCCTTTAGAAAAGGAATAATAAGAGAGTGATTAAAGCTATAAGGTAAAGGACTGGTGTTTAATTATGAAGGCCAATGCTTTGCATAGAATTTTAGTACAGGAGTTGCAGGTGCACTGTGTTGAAGAATTGGTTTACCTTAAAATCTATGCCTTGAATTAAAATATTAACTGTTTCTGATTAAACAAATTAAAAATGGAAAGGGGGCTAATTAATATGAGAAAGACATTGGGACGGATCTGCTACTCAAGATCTTTTACTATTGAGCTGCTCAGTGTGCCTGTCAAAGCATTCTTCTCGCCTGGAAAGCATATGGCTATCAATCTGAAGATCAGATTAAATGTCTGCTCCCAAAGTGCATGACCATCCTATACAACTGATAAGATATAGTGCCCCTCTGCTTTCTTTATATCAGACCATCATAGTGCTGTCTAGTATCACTTGGAAAAGTCCATGTCTTACAGCTCTGAGGGAAACTTTCACTACTTGAAACATAGCTAACAACTCCTTCAGGTTTATATGAAGCACCACTTTGTATGGGAATGACATTTCTTGCACTGGCAAAGACTCTAGATGAGCTTGCCCAGCTTGATCAGATGCATCTGTCGAGATCACTTGACCCAGCAAGGAAGTCCTGAAAAGATTGTCCAAATTCTTATGAAACATAACTTTCAACCACTGAGTCTGCTTGACAGCTACAAGAATCAGAAGAAAACATTGTCCAAGATAACACTCTGTTGATCCAAGAGATTCACAAGATACCACTGTAGTGTCCTCAAAAAAAGCCTTGCATTTTGCACTATAAAAATACTTACAATTCTTCCAGAGCTACTTGGCTAAAAGTTCATTTGAATGGATGCAAGTAACCATGCTGTGCATTTTTGTTTTAGAAATACCACTTCCATCTTGGAGTCCAAATTTGCTCATAGGAGCACTCCTCTAGGCTGTGTATAGGTCTCGCTTTCACTTACAGATGGCAAACCATAAGGTATCCTGAATGGAAATCAACACATTCAGATGTTCCAGGCAGTGATTTTGACAGAGTCAGTACCAAACAAGCATCTTAGATGTGAAAAACGTGAACATCCTATTTCAACTTTGCTACTGCTATGCTAGCCACTTACAAAGCATTCATAGAACTACAGATAGCCCAACAGGAACATACTGAAACAAAAGAGTCGATTCCTTACTTGAACTCTCAGAAACCTCCTGTGGCTCTTGAATATGCTAATAGGTATCATTCATATCCATAATAGCAATCCATACCCCTTTCAATAGCCCAGAAAGGAAAGACACAGCTTATTATAATCTAGGCCAACAGTGCTAGTTTTCACCTCATACACTGCAACTGCTGAGAACCAGTGCTGTTGATGCCTTTTGTTACAGCTTCTGAGCATACCTGTCAACCTGTTAGACCAAGAAATCTGGACAAAGTCATAAATAATGGGGGGGGGGGGCAAAGGCCCAAAAATAGATACAATTTTTAAACATTGCCCTTACAAACTTAGATACTTGATAGAATAACAGGTTTTGAGTTAGCATTAATTTTCTGAAGGGTATGAAGTCTGAAACTGAAATGTCTGTCATTATTTTATGACTTCAAGCTTTAATGACTTGCCAATGATTTGCCAGAAAACCACAATTTTATGAAAAACATACCACAAATATGAGGCAAAAATCTGAACATTCTGCAAAAATCTGTACAGTTGAGATGTGTGCTTCTGAGGTGAAAGCTTGAGCATGTGTTTTCTGTGTCTGTCAGTCAAAAGGTGTCTGGGTGGTCATGGATGTTTCTAAATAAATTATCATGTTCAGAGGTACGGGAAAGTGCTTTTTTGCTATTCCCTCGTCATACTGAAGGAGAAATGGTCAATTAAAAATAAGTACAGACAGTGGTAGGATGCAACAGAATGTAGCCGGAACTACAAATCTTCAGCACTAAGCAGTCTACTTAAAATGGCAATACCCTAAGATCTCAAACTGAGCTGTCCTGGATAAGCAGCTTAAATAAATTACCCTTCAAATTCTAAAGCACAGACAAGATAAGACATATCAACACCCATACACTGAGAAATCAGGCTGCTACTAAGATGCAGACATCAAAATATTTACTTTCTGTAGAGGCAGGTATAATAGCAAAATTACTAATTAAATGACTGAGGAAAAATAGTTACTAATTAAATGACTGAGGAAAAAATATAAATTGTGCTCAGCCAAAAGTTCTATACTCTTAACAAAATCCAGTTGGACATCTGAACAGCAGTAGCACCGTTCCTGCCCCCCTCCTACAGACATTGTCTTTCTGTGCTGCCTGGAAAGAAAAAGATGATTTGCTGGTTATAGACCTTCTGTGCAAGTGTAAGTGTGTGTGTGTGTGTGTGTGTGTGTGTGTGTGTGTGTGTGTGTGTGTGTGTGTGTGTGTGTGGGTGCACGCACGCGCATGTATGAGGGACACAAACACCAAATAACTGCTCAAGAAGGTGAAGCCAGACAGTGTAACCTGTATTTGGATGTATCCTTCTGTTATTGTTCACTAAAAGGTATAAATGGCTGAACAGACATCTAGTTCTAAGAATTTATGTGGCAGCTCTCCACATACAGGCTGCTAGAGCATACCTCCCCAAGGTCCATAATTTTGCTTCATATTTTCATTGTTCCTCACAAAACTTTTATTTTTTTTTGTACATCTCTGAGGATTGCAGTCCATAAATAATGCCAGTCATTTTGAGTTTCATGCTTCTTCTTGTTCAGAAAATGCACGTTGATCCAAAATTTCTTGTTCTATTAGCTTTTTAAGTGAATTAGAGTAATATTTAAAAATCGCCCCTGATGCCAGCCCCCACCCCCCCATTATGTTTGGCTTTGTCCAAAATTCTTGAATAAACAAGTTGAGAGTTATGTGCTGAAGGAGACAGGGCATCCTACCCAAATGGGTAGGATCATAACCCAAGTATACATAAAAGCAAGAGAGGTATACATATCAGGGAAACAGAGGACAGAGACAGGTTGCATGCATATGCAATTAGGTAAAGTGGAAAAAGACTGTTTGTTCTTTTGTTTTCTCTTTCTACTGGCATAAACTCCAGCATTCCCTATCCTGCTGAAAAGAACAGTTATAGCTTCTTCAAAAGAGTTGTTTTTATGAACTAAGTTTAATGCTCTGCATTTTCACTTGATATATATATATATATATATATATATATATATATATATATATATATATATATTTATTTATTTATTTTTTTGCTGTTGCAGTGTTACTGTAAGTTTCCTGAATGTATTCTACATTACTGTGACTATATATATATATATATATATATATATATATATATATATATATTTTTTTTTTTTTATTTATTTATGTTTCTTCAACAAAAGTGATGCTTCTAATGCCTAGCATGACCATCTGGTCAATAAACTAATACATAAATTAAAATGATGACACATCCAATTGAACTGTTTGGGTTTCATTTAAATGAGGGGTCATAAATAATTAATAACTTAGTTATAAATATAGATCATTAGCGTTGCTGGTAAACTAGAGCATTCAGTGTAATGTTTCACAGCATCAAACATGCCTCCTGGACTACTGATACCACAGAGAAAACAATGAAAACCTAGCCAGTAAGTAAACTCTACATTGATTCTTAACAGGATTGGCCTCCAGTTATCCACTTTTATCAGTTCATGTTTCCTTTTGCATATGTGTCAGCTCAGCTTCTGGGGTCCCTTTTCATTTACAGCTTGGTTACAGAGAGGAATAAATATAACATTAAAACAACACAGAGGGACTGAGGGAGGGAGGGATTCCAAAAAGTCTTACACCAAGTGCTCTGTGTAATTAAAGGGGCAATGTAATGTTTTTGGAACATTTAAAGGGCAATGTAACAAACAAAGTTTATGTGTTATATGCATATGAATTATAAGATTAATTACACATTATATATAATACACTAATGCAGTGTATGTTGTCTTTATTAACATTACAGGTATATATAGAGAGACACACACATATTCAAACACACACACTTTGTGTATGTGTGTGCCCATGTGTGTGCGTGAGCACATGTGCATGTGTGCATGTGTGTGCATAAGTATATATAGCCATAAGTTAACCAAAGCAAAATATGCATCATTAATGCACTAGTTAAAAAACTGTCTTGTCAATATTACAAGTCATGCTTTTAAATGAAACCGCACAGAATGTTGAAAGGCCTGGTTTCAAATTTTAGACAAGGATCAAAGTTTTTATTTTATATTTCACTCGTCAAAAACAATGCTTAATTGTAGACTTCTACTGCACTTTTTGCTGTCACCAGCAATAGACCCTGTAATTTGATTCAGGCTCAAATTATCATTTGCTCTCTTTCTATAGCATGCTTTGCTGTGACAAGTTTACTTATTACATGATTCAGTAGTGGCCTGAATCAGTTACTATTCATTAATCTAATCCTGCTTATTAATGCATAGGAGCATTCAGGGTCCAGTAACAGTAACAGTAACAATTCCAATCCAGAATTCCAATTACATGTTCCACTAAGGGCATTGTTTATCTGGGGTTATGCACACTTTGCACAGCATTCTATATAGGGAAAACTAAATGAAAATGCAACTGAAGATCAAAGGCAAGAAAAAACAAACTGCTACTAAACCAGCACAGTTTCTGATGCCAAACAGCAGGACTAAACGCCTCCCAAACACACGCCTGCTTGTTCTGGAAGTCAAAGGCAAAAACAACAAGCTGCTACTAAGCCAACACAGTTCTTAATTCCAAGCAGCAGAACTAAACACCTCCAATAAGCACAGTCAGAGAGGTGAAACTCATCAAAAATAAACTCAGCCAGATAGCCAAACTCACTGAAGCAGGTCTTTTTAAATTCCAAAGGGATAAGCAAACAAGACGCCAATAAACGAACAACTTCAATTTTATTAAGCACCACGATACTGCTTTTCGTCGGCGCCCTGCACCAACTTCTTCAGACTTTGAAAAATAACAACTCACACTTAAGTGCTGTTACATTTAAAGCCATTGCAAGCAAAGTCTATTACAAAACACACCCTCCAATTACCTTAAAGGAACAGGCACAAGTAGCTTCAATCTAACTAAAATGTTCCTATCCCAAATGAAAATGCAGGCAAAGGATATATCAACACATATATGACATAAAAAAAATATGAAAACAACGCCCTAAACAGACACATTAAATCCAACCCCATGCACCAGTTTAAGTCTTGCATTATTGAGTAAGTTAACTTAGGTGAGCGGGTGGGGTGGAGGGATGGGAGCAAATAATGACTTCTTAGAATTTTTAGAACTTAAATGGCAACTTAGGACCAATGCCACCCAGCCACCAGGTTTAAATGAAAATGTTTCAATCTCCAGCATATTAAAACTCAAAGCTGGATATTATTTTGGGTAATTATGCATTGATGCCATTGGGTACGAATTTGATACGAGTCACATAGGGTAGAAAAATAATTTAGTTAAGAGTATATATAAAAAACTGAAAAAATGGTTTTAATTTCAGCTGCAGTAATCTTTTAAGTGTACTGTGTATTGTTGCAAATTATTTGTTTGAAATTAATTCTTTGCAACTGTTACATGTTTTTACTAGTAGGTTTGACAGCATTGTAGCTGTTTATGCTGGCACTCTGAGGAAATTTTACTAATTTGAATATTATGCAATCAATCAATTTAGTATGATGTATAAAAAGGCTTCTTGACTTATGGGTAATTGTTCTGATGAAGTCCAGTTACCAGAGGATGAATGCGAATAAAATCTATTTTTTTATGGATTTTTTTAAGTAATAAATTTATGTTTTGAGCAATACTCGACCCTGAAGTCTTTTCCTACCAGTGTGACTGTTAACAGTAACAATTGCCAGATTCAATGACCCACGTATATTGTTCCTAAACATTTGAACAGATGTCCCTAATTTTGGCTCAAAATTGAACTCTGATGCTCCTAATATCGGGCAATTGTTTGAAAAGCGTTAGTGGATTACAATTTGCAGTCGGAGTCTTTCTAGCTGAAGGGAGAAATAACTGCCCTTAAGGGGTAGCTCACTACCTAATTGCCCCGACACCACAGCTATTCACTGAGAGACATAAATGAGGATATCCTTAGACCTGGATTTAAAGCAGATTTGGGTGAAAGTACATTTGCAAAGACTGCACCTGCCATTTAGAAAAAACTGACAATTGAAATCAGGCAAGAAGATACTTTCTGCCTGATCAAAAACAACCTGAAAGAGACCCTTCTTAAAGAATGCACCTGTGCTGGCTACAGAGAAAGGGTTAACCACACAAAGGAAATAACCTTAAGCACACTGCCACAATATTTATGCTGCAGCCACTTTTATCTTCCTCAATATACATTTTATTGTTCTTACTGGTATGTCATCTGTATTATAAATATTGTGCTATTTATAACAAGTATGCGGTTCCTGAATACTTCTGCACTGGCAAATGTAAAGCACAATGCACTTAACATTACACACTGTAAACCCACTACTGAATGCAGATATCACTGCCAAATGCTGTGCATTCATTTATTCAAAATAACGATTGAAAATCTGCAGTTGGCCTTCTCTAGCTGCATTGTAAATATTTGTCTAATCAAAATATTTGTAGCAACTCTACATTTTACAGTCTTTTTCTATCTGCATTCTAAATAGTCTGCTTTTCTAACTATCGGGATAGCTCTAAATATTTGATGTCCTTATGGGCAAGGATTGTGGCTGAAGGCTCTCATGGACTTCCAAGATGTCTGAACACTGATCAACAGCATAATTTCAGCTCTCCCAGTATGAAAAAAGACACTGAGAAATAAGAGCCAGTGAAATTGTCAGCCTGAGCAAAATTCAGTTACTGCTTAATAAATATACTGCCTAGATGACAGCAATGCAGAATTTTAGAGAACCTGAAAGAAAATCCACCAGAAAAGGTGAAGAGAAAACATTGTCTAGGAAGAATCCTGCAGATGTTGATCAAAAAGTAGTTCAAGCTTCAGCTTTGGCACAAGAGATGTCTTCCAGTACTTTACAGGAAACAATAAATCAGATGTACTCAGAGGTGATTAAAATAAATGAAACATTGAAGGAGCATATCAACTCAAATAACAAAAGGCTGGAAAAATAGGAGAAGCTTTAACTAGCTATTCAGATGAACTGTTAACACTTAATCAGAGGATGTAATGAAGAAAAGGCTGACTGAGTATCAGACATCTCAAGAAGAGCTGTTGCAAAAAATGGTAGAGTTAGAAGAGACAGTGTTCAGAGAAAACAGAGGTTTTCTGCTATACCAGAGAAACTGGAAGGAACAGACGGCATTAATTTTTTAACAGCACAAATAAACAACTGGACTGGTATTCCACAACTGGATTTGTTAGTTGAAATGGCACATAACCTGGCCATGAAAAAGCAGTCAAGATCTGTATTAGTAAAGATGCAATCATACCAGCAGAATGAGTTGATCCTGATAAAACTATGTCAAAAGGGAAAGTATTAAAAATTGGAGAGAGGAGAGTGTTTGTGGAAAATGATTATTCACTGTACACTAGGCAGAAGAGAAGCAAATTTATCCCAGCTATCAGGGAATGTCAAGAGGCAGGTGTGAGATTCAAGCTGTGTTATCCAGCTCTTTTCAGAATATTTTTTCCTGGAAAATCAAAGACAGTTTTGATGCAAAACAGGGGATAAGGAGGAAATAAAAAGTTTGTCCAACAAAAAAGTGAGCAAGCAAACAGAAGAGGACTCTACTTCTTATTTTTCTGACAATAAAGCTCATAGAGAGACTTTACTAATGAAACCATTTCCAATGTTCCAAAGAAAAATGCTTGAGGAAGAGAAAAAGCACAAGGTGATTTGAAGATATCAGGAGTACCTTGGACTGGAACCAGAGTCTGGTGCTGGGAAATGGAGATGAACAGAAAGAAGACCATCAAGGCTCAAATTAGTGAATAAATAGGAGACTATAAAGCATCAATCACATTGTGAAATACGGATTTGCAAGAAAAAGAGGCTGAGATTGGACCTTTGTTGACTTTTAAACTTGTGGGTGGACAGTAATGCATATATCCCACTTTTTGTCATTTCTGATTAGAAAGACACTAAAAGGGAAAAAAGTAACTTCACATAAAACAAACTTGGTAAAAGCAAATGACACACTGAAAAAGGCTACAGCTAAACGGACCAAGTAAAACAAGTTTACCTGACCTAATGTTCTTTCTTTATACTTAGGTCCAAGTGGTAAAAAGTCCAAAAGTCAAATATCAAAGACAGCGTGTTGCTCCAAAATAAAAAGTTGTTTATTTAAGCGATACCAACTTCAATAAAATTTGGTTAGGTAAAACAACACAAAGTAAAACGCTTTTTGTTTACAACAGTTCAGAAACTTTTTCAAATCACCTGTACTCCGCTCCTTTTCACCTTTTTATAGTGATCATGACATCACTCTCTTTTAAAGGTACAGGTCCACCTGAAATACATTGTGCTTATAAAGTATCATAGTTTTATGTTGCTCTGTTACACATTGTCAATTAAAATCACATAAAACAAAATATTTTCTATCCTTCTTTTTTTGCCCAACAGAAAAAAGTTTCTTGTCATCAAGCTAAAAAGTCTGACCTTGTGGTTTAATACAATGTGAAACCGCCTTAATATAAGTGCGCACTGCGCTCCTTATATATGTGCTAATACGAGCCTACTTGTATAATACCATTCCTAATAGTGTAAATATACTTGCCCGTCTGTGTATATACTGTTGTTAAATCAAATGGCATACTAGATAGCGAATGTATGTTAAAACCCAACTGTTGTGCTGAACGTACTAATTCTATAAGGGTTGTTCTTATAGCCTTTTACTCAGCCACTCATATTGTACAAGTAGTACTGTCCGATTCCTAAAATCCTTTATTTTTTAACCACTTTAACAAAAATGTTTATAAACTGTAAGTACTACCATTACAGTTTATATAAATCTCTATAAACGCTCGTCACAACATTGTGTTTGTGTAAAAAATATTTATATGTACAGCTTGTTCATCCAAAACTCACCACTTCTATATATCCCAGGAGTTACAGAAAGTCACGCATTGTCTAAAATATTGTCTATAAATGCACTTGCTGTAACCAAATAAAGTTATTAATAATTAAATTTCAAAACTAGAAATAGTCTTATGGAAAAATATGCATTACATATATGCATATTAAGTATAAAAAAAAATTCCTCCTAGTTAGAAGTGATCTGACCTAACAGTATGTAACCCCCACATAAAGTTGTTGTAAACATCTGTAATATAATAAATTCACATAACTATGTAAAAAATGATACTAGTCTGAACACAACTCTATTACAGTGATAGGTCCAATACTTGTAACTAAGGTCAATTATGTCTATTTAAATTCTTCAATCTAAAAATGCAGAGTATAGGGGACATTTCGTTAATACCTGGATAGGTACATGCATGAGTAGGGAGTTGCCACATTAGTTCTAATCTATCCAGTAGTAAACTAAATGGTCCACCTCTTTCGTCATTTTTTTATTTGATCTATTACTCGAAACTTAAAATTATGTCCCACATGCTCTGTGATTTGTCTTGCCAAAGCGTTGTCAAGCTTACCGTTCTTGATACTATATAGGTATTCATACATTCTTTCTCTAAGTGTACGTATAGTTTTATCTATGTAGAAAGCTTGACAATGCTGGCATGAGGCCAAATAAACTATCATCTTAGATTGACAATTGAACTTGTTTCTAGTTACATATTTCCTATCTCGAATGCTAAAAGTCTTCCCTATGTCTATATATCTACAAAGGTTACACATTAAACACTTTGTCATGCCTGGGTTTCTTGACGTTAGGTTGACTTGATGTTCTAAAAGAGTTTTCATATTCCTACCTTTTTTGAAAATCAGCTTAGGGAATTCTGTAATTCTTTTTCTTACATATGGGTCATGTTCTAATATTTCCCAATTCTTGTGAATGACTTGTCTAAGATCTTCTGCATTAATACTATATTGTATAATAAAATTATAAGTAATATAGTTAGATCTTTTTTGTTTACTACTATCAGTCACAATTTCTAAGCCACTCTCAGTTTCCTTATTGTTCATATCTAGGATTGGTTTGTATGTTCCTCTCCTTATCTTAATGGTAATTTCATTGATCAAGTCACATACCAACTCCAATGGATAACCCCTGTTCTGAAACATCATGTTTAATCTCTGACATTCAGTCGAGAAGTCTTCATCTAGAGTTGTCATTCTAGCTGCTCTTACCAGCTGTCCCTTTATCACTGATCTTTTTTGATGGAATGGGTGACAACTGGTAAAATGTAGCTGACTGTTAGAGTAGGTTTCCTTTCTGAAAATAGTACTAACATACCTATTATGTATGTTATCTTTTCTTAGTTCTATGTCAAGAAAGGTAATTTTGTCTTCACTATAACTTGAAGTGAACTTCAAAAATTGTGTAGTGTTGTTTAAGTACTGTTTCAAACTTTTAGATGTCTTTTCGTCTCCCTTTATTATGACAAAGATATCATCTAAAAATCTTGTGTAATAGTACAACAAATTCTTAATATGGGTTTGTCTCATAATGTATGTGTCCTCCCATTGAGCCATTACTAAATTTGCGAAGCTAGCTCCTAGGGGTGAGCCCATTGCTACTCCTACTTTTTGTAAGAAAAGTTCTTTGTCAAATGTGATGTAATTATTGGACAAAACTATGTCCATTAACTCCTCCACTAGGTTCAGTTCATCGCGTGCCATACCTGAGCTTGCTAATTTTCTAATGACCCATTCAATCCCTTCTTGATGAGGGATACATGTATACAAGTCCTTAACATTTATTGTCATAAAGTTAAACTCTGCTTTGTATACAAGTTGGTTAATGTCCCTCAAAAAGGACCAAGAAACTTTGCAGACCTGACTTTCACACTTTATGTACTTTTTTAATAATGCGTCCACTACTTTAGCGCAACCATAAGTAATACTATTACGCGCATCTACTAGTGGTCTCATAGGGAGATTTTCTATACTCTTATGTACTTTAGGTACCCCAAAAAGTAATGGAATTGTTGGTGCTAACATAGTCATATAGTTGTACATATTTAAGTCTATTTTTGCTTCAGTGAACACGTCACTAATGTACATTTAATTCTAGCATGGGCGATGTTCAATTCATTCCTTGAAACTCTTATATATGTTTCACTATTCAAAAGTTCTTTCATTCTCTGTTTGTAATCTTTTTCCATAATAACTAACCCCCCTCCCTTGTCTGGTTTCATAAATATGAGGGGTAGTTTTAATATAGAACTCAATGCATGTTTCTCTAGTTCAGAAATATTCCTTTGATTTTTCTTACTATTACTATTTGTTAAACTATTTCTTATGTCAATTTCACATATTTTGTCAAATAAATCCACACTGTTCTGTAATGGAGGATTGTAAGTACTAGTAGTGTAAAATTCAGTATCCTTATGTTGGTCTGTACCTAAAATAACAGCCAAGTTAACTTTGCGCACAAGCAATTTAAAGTCTATAAGTGTCTGTGCTAAGTGCGCTCTTTCTGCTATAACAAAAGTGTTTCCTTTAGAAAAAAGTTCAACAAGTGCAGGCTCAATATTCATCTCTGTGTAGTTGTAGACCGTAAAATCTCTTTGCATGTTAAACAACAGTTTACAGTACTTGGTGTTATTCTGGTCCACAACTTCTATTTCCTCCTCCTCTTGTTGTTGTTGTACTGCTGTTGATTCCTTCCCCGGGGATTGTGGTTCTGAGTTTGATGACGAAAATTTTCATTGTTGTTCACAATGTTGTTCCCCGAAATTTCTTTGTTAGTAGAGTTGTTTTTCTGATTAATCCTCTCACTTCTTCGTACTTCTCTATCTTCGTGAGAGTCTGCACCAAAAGGTCCTTCTCTCCTTTGTAGGGGGAGTGCATCAGTGGTACATGGTCCGAAGTTTACATTTGTTCTTGTAACCATTTCCTTCTGTCTCCAAACTTGTGAAGGTGGTAGTTTTGGATATGCTGTTTTGTTCTTGTGTGCCATTTTGTCACGTACATTTTCTTTTCTTTAGTTGCCTTCAATTTAACCATAAGTTGGTTGATACTTTCAAAAGTTCTGTTATACTCAAATTTATACTGTTCAAAGTCACAGTTGCTTGTAATTTCTTGGTCAATTTTCTCTATGTCCAAAGCTAAAGACTCAAGATTAAGTTGGTAATGCCTGGTCATTAACTCAAGAAGTTCTATTCCATGTCGATCGAACATGTTGATTAGGTCACTATGGACTGCTGACGCCTCCACAAGACCTATCAGGTACTGCCATGATCTCAATCCTTTAGGCACTGCCTTTTCTCTAACACATTCCTTAAAGTAAGAAGCTTCTAATTGCAATTTCTTATATTTTACCAGAGCATGATCAAGTGACTTCAAGTTTGTAACAATGGGAATGTTACCTACGGCCGAGCTCTCTTGTACTTCCATTTGTTCATTGTTGTCGAAGTGCAATGGTTCCTATAGCCATGCTGATAAATTAAGAGTCCCAATAAGCCCTGAGGTGTTGTTCACATTTCTTACATTTCTAGTGTTGTCACTTGAGTTAACTTTGTCATATTGGTTGGACGATGTTCCTATATTGTTATTCACTATATGGTTCACTTGGGCCGAACTTATGTTCACTCTTTGTGAGTGGCAATTGGTGGGCTGTTGGTTTAATGCAGTATTTTGTATTGCATCTTTCTCGTTTGTACTGCTGTTTGCATTCCCACTCATTCTCTCCACTTTCTCCGTCAATGTTTCTAATCTTTGAGATAAAAGATTTATAAGTGAAGTTAAGTTACCCGACTCATTGTCTTGCATGTCAGGTATGCATATACTCTCTCCATTTTCTGCTGCCATCTACACAAACGACTGAAAAACTTATTAAAAGCAAACGACACACTGAAAAAGGCTGCAGATAAACGGACTAAGTTAAGCAAGTTTACCTGACCTAATGTTCTTTCTTTATACTTAGGTCCAAGTGGTAAAAAGTCCAAAAGTCAAATATCGACCACACCGTGTTGCTCCAAAATAAAAAGTTGTTTATTTAAGCGATACCAACTTCAATAAAATTCGGTTAGTTAAAACCACACAAAGTAAAACGCTTTTCGTTTCCAACAGTTCAGAAACTTTTTCAAATCGCCTGTACTCCGCCCCTTTTTCACCTTTTTATAGTGATCATGACATCACTGTCTTTTAAAGGTACAGGTCCACCTGACATACATTGTGCTTATAAAATATCATAGTTTTATGTTCCTCTATTACACATTGTCAATTAAAATCACATAAAACAAAATACTTTCTATCCTTCTTTTTTCACCTAACAGTAAAAATGCCAAGAAACCCAGGCATGACAAAGTGTTTAATGTGGAACCTTTGTAGATATATAGACATAGGGAAAACTTTTAGCATTCGAGATAGGAAATATGTAACTAGAAACAAGTTCAATTGTCAATCTAAGATGATAGTTTATTTGGCCTCATGCCAGCATTGTCAAGCTTTCTACATAGGAAAAACTATACGTACACTTAGAGAAAGAATGTACGAACACCTATATAGTATCAAGAACGGTAAGATTGACAATGCTTTGGCAAGACACATCATAGAGCATGTGGGACATAATTTTAAGTTTCGAGTAATAGATCAAATAAAAAATGACGAAAGAGGTGGACCATTTAGTTTACTACTGGATAGATTAGAACTAATGTGGCAACTCACTACTCATGCATGTACCTACCCAGGTATTAACGAAATGTCCTCTATACTCTGCATTCTTAGATTGAAGAATTTAGATAGAAGTAATTGGCCTTAGTTACAAGTATTGGACCTATCACTGTAATAGAGTTGTGTTCAGACTAGTATCATTTTTTATATAGTTATGTGAATTTATTATATTACAGATGTTTACAACAACTTTATGTGGGGATTACATACTGTTAGGTCAGACCACTTATAACTAGGAGGAATTTTTTTATACTTAATATGCATATATGTAATGCATATTTTTCCATAAGACTATTTCTAGTTTTGAAATTTAACTTTATTTGGTTACAGCAAGTGCGTTTATAGACAATATTTTAGACAATGCGTGACTTTTTGTAACTCCTGGGATATATAGAAGTGGTGAGTTTTGGATGAACAAGCTGTACATATATATATTTTTTACACAAACACAACGTTGTGATGAGCGTTTATAGATTTATATAAACTGTAATGGTAGTACTTGCAGTTTATAAACATTTTTGTTAAAGTGGTTAAAAAATAAAGGATTTTAGGAATCGGACAGTACTACTTGTACAATTTGAGTGGTTGAGTAACAGGCTATAAGAACAACCCTTATAGAATTAGTACGTTCAGCACAACAGTTGGGTTTTAACATACATTCGCTATCTAGTATGCCATTTGATTTAACAACAGTATATACACAGACGGGCAAGTATATTTACACTATTCGGAATGGTATTATACAAGTGGGCTCATATTAGCACATATATAAGGAACGCAGTGCGCACTTATATTAAGGCAGTTTCACATTGTATTAAACCACAAGGTCAGACTTTTTAGCTTGATGACAACAAACTTTTTTACTGTTGGGCGAAAAAAGAAGGATAGAAAATATTTTGTTTTATGTGATTTTAATTGACAATGTGTAACAGAGCAACATAAAACTATGATACTTTATAAGCACAATATATTTCAGGTGGACCTGTACCTTTAAAAGACAGTGATGTCATGATCACTATAAAAAGGTGAAAAGGGGAGGAGTACAGGTGATTTGAAAAAGTTTCTGAACTGTTGGAAATGAAAAGCGTTTTACTTTGTGTTGTTTTAACTAACCAAATTTTATTGAAGTTGGCATCACTTAAATAAACAACTTTTTATTTTGGAGCAACATGGTGTGGTCGATATTTGACTTTGGACTTTTTACCACTTGGACCTAAGTATAAGGAAAGAACATTAGGTCAGATAAACTTGTTTTACTTGGTCCGTTTATCTGCAGCCTTTTTCACATAAAACAAGTTTTGTTCTTATTAGTATTTGTATAAAAATGTAATTTAACTGTATTATATATAGTAAAACATTTTTGTATAGTATGTAGTTAAGGTATTTTAAATGAGGAGGAGTATCTTCAGTGACTGTTGTATATATTAAAGATATTAAAGTAAACAAGTGCTTTTCTTCTTGTAAGACATAGATTTGGCAGTACAACAAGAGAAGAAGGGTTGGATAAAAGCAAATTTAATAATATTAATGTGCTGTAATCTTGGCCTGTTGGGGTGTTGGTGGGGTGTAAAAGTGCACTATTTATATTATATGTAGAACTGAGATATTTTCTCTTTTTTAACAAGAGTGATTGCCTAGATTAGTATTCTTGATTTAAACTATAAACAAGTATTTTTTGTAAGCAAGTAGGCTTTAAAAATAACACAAAATGATGCAAGCCATGAAAAATGCCAAGCTTCCTTCAAGTGCAAAGATACCATTTTTTTCATTAGCAAATGTTCAGTGAGACTCAACAAGTCTGTTGCTAAGGCAGCTGTACATTCTGCTCTGAGTGAAATTAAAAAATGTTCATTGCTGATTACTTTTACATGAGACTCTAGTTGTCTGCAAGTACAAGCAATTAATCTTGAGCATTCTGAGCATTCTTTGCTGAGGGAATTGCAAAATGTAAAGGTACAATGGCACTCAGTTCAGTGAAAAATAAAGTCTGAGATTTTTGGGAAATGAATAAGTGATAGTTTCTCTAACAGCCTTAATACTTTAATACATTTAGTAGAACAGCATACAATTTAGTTTTTTTTTTAAAGATAACCAATGCACATTTTCTTATGTCTAAAAGTTAATGTTTTCTGAAAGCATACAAGCAGTTTTTCTCATGTCTGGAAGGGGAACAGAAGAAAAGAAAACAGAGGGGAACACAGGATGTAGCATGCAGTTTAGCATGGATAATCTTAATTTTAGGTTAGGTAACGCTTGTGAGTGCTGCTGTTGATTTGGGACAATTGTTCCTATCCGGAGGATTAAACTTCATTTTTTGAAGATGCACATAGTTTTGTAAGTTTTGTTCTAAGTTAATAGGGGATGGTGTGTTTTGAACATGTATTTACTTTTTGTTTGAAGGTTTTGACTAAAACAGAAGTCTTTAAAAATGTGACATAGGTTCAAAAGAGGATGAGAAGAAACAACGGTATAAAATATCATCCTGCCAAATGTTAGTGTATGTATATAACAAGAACGCTAAAAATATATATTAAAAAAACTGGCATGTATAATAGTTGGGAACAACAGCCTTTTATCGTAATGGCTACACTATCCATATTATCTTGGAATATAAATGGCCTTACAGGTATAGAGGAAAAAGGAAAATGTATTGAATTATATTAAGAAATGCAGAGTGCAAATAGCAATGCTGCAGGAGACACATTGGAAATAAATTAGCATGTACATTTGTCAAATAAATGATTTTAGGGTGGATATTCAGAAGAATATCAGGGACAAATGAAAAGGGGAGTAATTACACTAATTGCTGGACAGAAGAGGAAAATAGACTATAATGGTAGATTTGTAATGGTAAGTGGCTATTGGCAAGGGAGAAGGATTATGCTGGAATATGTTTGTAATCTATTGAAAACTGCTTTTATGGAGCTTACGGAATGTTTGGGAGAAATAACTAGCTTTTAGCAGGGAATATTATTTATAGGTGAGGACTATAACTTAATTTGCAGAAGTGAGGATATATCAGTTGACCTAAAAGTGGAAAATATAACAAAATAGGGTAGCTTCCTGAAGAAATTTATGAAAATATTTGGTATGTAAGATGTGAATTCAGTAGTAGGAACTCAAGACAGAATTTACACATTATTCTTCAAGGTACAACAACTGTGCTAGACTAAATAGAAATTACACTTGACAGGAGCATTTGCATTAGATTGAAAGCTTTGATACATATCCAATAACCATTTTAGATCATGCACATATAAAAAATGAGATAAAAATGCAGGGTAATGAAGTAAAAATGAGACATTGGCACTTTCCCAACTACCTGTTAAAGAGGAATTTAAGGAATGGACAGTAGAAATTATTCAACAGTTATTAAGGAAGACAGAAATATCTTCAGCAGTTCTAGCTAGTGAGTGCGGCAAAATGAAAATGGAGTTTAAAAATAGGGAAGAGATAAAAGAGAAAGATATGTGGTTAATAGGTAATAGAAATTATTCAGAGTGGCTGACATTAGTTCAACTATCGCAGAATAAGGGGAATCTCACAGAACAAGGAAAGGTACAAATGCAGAGTGCTAAAGAGAAAATAAGGGAGTATTAGATAATATGCATGAATTTAGAAAGACTACTATTAAGCAACTATTTTTGATAACTGCAGAGCACAAAACTGTTAGCACAATGACTCAGGCAACAGACAGTAGAAAGGGTTGTCACTAAACTTAGGGATCCTATAACAAGAAAATAACCACAGATCCCCTAGAGGTATTAAAGATAATTTGGAAATGTTAGGAACATTTGTATAAACCAGAGAACTGTGAAAATAAAGAAAGTACACAAACGGAAATATTTATGGAAGACTTAAATATGCCAAGGTTAGAAGTAGATGATGCTCAACAACTAACAGTTAAGACTGGAAGAGGTGCGATAAAAATTTTAATGTATAATGAACCTTCAGGAAAGTCTCCGAAACAGATGGTATTCCTGTGAAAGTTTGGAAGTTAGGAAGGAAGAAACTGCTAAAAATCTGGAAGATTTTATTTGACAGTATTTAGGAGGGGAAGCACTAACATCTTGGAAGAAAGCTATGGTGGCTGTTTTATCTAAAGACAGTAAACACCTATCAAAACTAGCCTCATAAAGACTCATTTCAATTTTACACCATGATTATAAATTGTTACATCTATACTAGCTAAAAGAATAATAAAGGTATTGTCAAAACTGACAGATATGGATCAATGTGATTTTGTGACGGGGAGGCAAACATTTGACAACATTAATAGAACAATGATGATCCAGATGGAAGCAGAATATAAGAAAATATCACATTTAGTGGGTCTTGATCCAGAGAAAGGATTCAGTAGAGTAAGCTGGAATTTTATCAGAAGGGCAATGGAAACATTTGTATTCATTAATACAATAATAAGGTTAAATAGGAAGATATATGAATGATCATTGGCAAGAATTAGAGCAGGAGGGTTCCTCTGCAATAAGTTGATTTTGAACAGAGGAACCATGTATGGGTGTCCTCTTTCCCCTTTATTTGCTTTATATTTAGAGTAATTGGCAAAGAAAATAAGGGATTCAGAAATGCAAGGATGCAATTGGTACAGTAATCAAAAAGTAGGCTTTATTTGCAGATGATATTATTTTGTACCCGACAAATCCAGGAAAGGATATCTCAGTGTTATGGAACATTTTGAGACAGTTTCAAGTCTTTTGGGGATATAACATTAATGAACACAAGGTAAAGGCTATAGCCATAAATGATATACCTACACATGAATTGGTTCAACAATCCTCATATTTATGGGTAGATGATAAGATTAATTATTTAGGAGTATGGATTAAAAAGGCTACTGTTATGGTGGCTAAGTATATGCGGGAAGAGACAAAAAAAAAGATAATACAAATACTAAGAACCTGGAAGCCCTACTTTATGGATATGGATAATAAGATACAAGCAGTGAAAATATTTTTAGTCCCATTTGTTTTATATATGGGTCAAGCATATTTTTATCAGCCACAGGAGAAGTTGTGGACAACAATTATTAAAGAGTTGAAGGAATTTGTTTGGAAGGGGAAGGGGGCAAGAATTAAGTGGGATAATCTGATCCTTCCAATAGAACAAGGTGGTTTAGCATCACCTGATCTGAAAGGCTATTTCAGAGCTATACAGTTAAGATTCATATACATAACACATAAGAAAGTAGAAGGTGATAATTCACAATAGAAAGGGATGATGATGAAGCAGTGGGGAAATTTAAGAAATAAAGACAGAGTGGGATTTTGGCTGCAGATCCCTAACAAGATTAAGAACAATCATACAGAATGTTATAGTCATGATGTAGATGAATGTATTCTAAGAACTAAGTCAACACAAAAATGGAGAAAGGAGATTTTGCCAATAGAGATGACTGCAGGTAGGAGTACAGAAAATACACAAGAGGGAACTGGAATTTACTGGATAAAACTGGCAAAGGAACCAAAGTGTTGGAAGCAAATACCTAGAGAGGGAAAGGTAACATAGTGGAATTAGGCCAAGAAGAACTGCAAGCTCAAGACAATTTTCCCTACCAGGGACTGATATCAGAGTATAGACAAAGTGAAGAGAATATGGGATTCTTAAATGAAAGACCTGCTCTGGTACAGTTTTTAGTTGAATCTAGAACAGAAGCTGCTGTTAAAAAAGGGATAATTAGTATGGCATATAAAATATTGCATGATAACTGTAAGAATTAATCAGAGGAGGTTAGAAAAGATTGGGAAGAGAGAATGGAAAAGGAATTTACAAGATATGTATGACTCTCAAGTATGCAACAAAGTCCAGACTGCTTAGGATCTTTGTTTTGAAGTGTTTGCATAGGCATTTTATACCTCAAGTAGATGTAAGATATTTTTTTTCCTCAGGTAGATAGAAATTGTTGGAAGTGTGATGGGGGAAAAGCGGTAACAAGGAACATATGTTTTATGAGTGTGATGAGTTGTCAAATTTTAAAAAATCCCTACAGAGTACTCTGTCAGAAATATTGGGTGAGCAAATGGCTGTAGCTAAGGAAATTATTATTTTGAGCTGGGACACTGGGACTCAATCGCTAGCCACAGTAAGGCCTTATTCATTTTAATTCTGTTGGTTGCCAAAAAAGCAATTACTAGAAAAAGGAAATCAAAGTCAAAACCAACTGTATTTGAAGTTTTGAATATTATAAAACTGAAAAAAAAATGGAAGAGGGATCTTTAGAAAAAGGAAGAAGCAAATTACATAGAAATAAATGGAAACTGTGGGAACAATACATGCAGAATTAATGTTTAGGTGGTGGAGGAATGAGGTTTAAGGCAGGGCAGGAGTTCAGCAATTTATGTAATGTTGGATTGATGCTAGTTACAAAGAAAGAAAAGTTGTGTGATGTATAATGTATGTAAATGGAAAAAATGTTATCTTGTCTGTTAATGTATAACTGCCTATGTATTAAGTTGCTGTTGTAAAATCCACAGGAACAAGTAAAAATGAAGGGCAGGAACACAATGAGAGAAAGCTTGAAATAAAATGGTGATTTATTAAATCCAGGTAAAACGTCTC
The DNA here is from genome assembly GCF_019279795.1 of Protopterus annectens. Taxonomy (NCBI): domain Eukaryota; kingdom Metazoa; phylum Chordata; order Ceratodontiformes; family Protopteridae; genus Protopterus; species Protopterus annectens. Next base: position 1,346,746,554 of record NC_056728.1, read on the forward strand.
CTGGTGGAAGAGAGAGTTCTCCACCAAACCTGACGGAAAACGCCATTGCCTTAGCCCCTTAGGGACTATTTTGTTCTTTACACATTCACTCAAATATGCTACTTCTAACTGTAGCTTCTTACATTTGAAAAGCTTGTTGTCGAATTCCTCAATTTTTTCACTTAAAGCATTACTTTCAAGCCCTGATGTGATGGGCGGCTCAGCGCGCACGCTGAACCCTTGACTGAAAAAATTGTTGTTGACAAGGAAATTTGCCATTATGGGAAACCCTTGGTTGTTTAAATTAACTTCGTTGTTATTGTCATTTACAGCATTGCCAGAATTACTAAGAAAGTTACCTGTTCGAAAGTTGTTACAGCCGAAGATGAAGGACGCTGTAAATCAGGCATTGCTGTTGGTGGACGCTGTGATTGAATCCCAGTAGTTGATAAACGCTCCTCCGATGCAGGTACTGGGGCTGTCCCCTCCGGTATAGGAGGTTGCTGTGCGTTAGAAATCCCAGAGTCACTACTGTTAACCTGCTGCCGAGAGGTTGGCGTGGAAGAAAATCCGCCCATTTGTACTGAAGGTAGAACCGACATCGCGTCTACCTTCTGAGTTAATGCATCCACCCTACCCAAAAGTAATTCTACCAAGGTAGTTAGGTTACCATTGTGATTTTCTGCTGTTTGTTCAACTCCGTTCTGCTGCATGAATAAAACAAGTGAAGCTTCTCCGGATCCGCTCGACATCTCCAAACACAAGATACACACAAATAAACTAGTAAAATCCACAGGAACAAGTAAAAATGAAGGGCAGGAACACAATGAGAGAAAGCTTGAAATAAAATGGTGATTTATTAAATCCAGGTAAAACATCTCCTGGTGGAAGAGAGAGTTCTCCACCAAACCTGACGGAAAACGCCATTGCCTTAGCCCCTTAGGGACTATTTTGTTCTTTACACATTCACTCAAATATGCTACTTCTAACTGTAGCTTCTTACATTTGAAAAGCTTGTTGTCGAATTCCTCAATTTTTTCACTTAAAGCATTACTTTCAAGCCCTGATGTGATGGGCGGCTCAGTGTGCACGCTGAACCCTTGACTGAAAAAAATTGTTGTTGACAAGGAAATTTGCCATTATGGGAAACCCTTGGTTGTTTAAATTAACTTCGTTGTTATTGTCATTTACAGCATTGCCAGAATTACTAAGAAAGTTACCTGTTCGAGTTGTTACAGCCGCCGAAGATGAAGGACGCTGTAAATCAGGCATTGCTGTTGGTGGACGCTGTGATTGAATCCCAGTAGTTGATAAACGCTCCTCTGATGCAGGTACTGGGGCTGTCCCCTCCGGTATAGGAGGTTGCTGTGCGTTAGAAATCCCAGAGTCACTACTGTTAACCTGCTGCCGAGAGGTTGGCGTGGAAGAAAATCCGCCCATTTGTACTGAAGGTAGAACCGACATCGCGTCTACCTTCTGAGTTAATGCATCCACCCTACCCAAAAGTAATTCTACCAAGGTAGTTAGGTTACCATTGTGATTTTCTGCTGTTTGTTCAACTCCGTTCTGCTGCGTGAATAAAACAAGTGAAGCTTCTCCGGATCCGCTCGACATCTCCAAACACAAGATACACACAAATAAACTAGTAAAATCCACAGGAACAAGTAAAAATGAAGGGCAGGAACACAATGAGAGAAAGCTTGAAATAAAATGGTGATTTATTAAATCCAGGTAAAACGTCTCCTGGTGGAAGAGAGAGTTATCCACCAAACCTGACGGAAAACGCCATTGCCTTAACCCCTTAGGGACTATTTTGTTCTTTACACATTCACTCAAATATGCTACTTCTAACTGTAGCTTCTTACATTTGAAAAGCTTGTTGTCGAATTCCTCAATTTTTTCACTTAAAGCATTACTTTCAAGCCCTGATGTGATGGGCGGCTCAGCGCGCACGCTGAACCCTTGACTGAAAAAATTGTTGTTGACAAGGAAATTTGCCATTATGGAAAACCCTTGGTTGTTTAAATTAACTTCGCTGTTATTGTCATTTACAGCATTGCCAGAATTACTAAGAAAGTTACCTGTTCGAGTTGTTACAGCCGCCGAAGATGAAGGACGCTGTAAATCAGGCATTGCTGTTGGTGGACGCTGTGATTGAATCCCAGTAGTTGATAAACGCTCCTCCGATGCAGGTACTGGGGCTGTCCCCTCCGGTATAGGAGGTTGCTGTGCGTTAGAAATCCCAGAGTCACTACTGTTAACCTGCTGCCGAGAGGTTGGCGTGGAAGAAAATCCGCCCATTTGTACTGAAGGTAGAACCGACATCGCGTCTACCTTCTGAGTTAATGCATCCACCCTACCCAAAAGTAATTCTACCAAGGTAGTTAGGTTACCATTGTGATTTTCTGCTGTTTGTTCAACTCCGTTCTGCTGCGTGAATAAAACAAGTGAAGCTTCTCCGGATCCGCTCGACATCTCCAAACACAAGATACACACAAATAAACTAGTAAAATCCACAGGAACAAGTAAAAATGAAGGGTAGGAACACAATGAGAGAAAGCTTGAAATAAAATGGTGATTTATTAAATCCAGGTAAAACGTCTCCTGGTGGAAGAGAGAGTTCTCCACCAAACCTGACGGAAAACGCCATTGCCTTAGCCCCTTAGGGACTATTTTGTTCTTTACACATTCACTCAAATATGCTACTTCTAACTGTAGCTTCTTACATTTGAAAAGCTTGTTGTCGAATTCCTCAATTTTTTCACTTAAAGCATTACTTTCAAGCCCTGATGTGATGGGCGGCTCAGCGCGCACGCTGAACCCTTGACTGAAAAAATTGTTGTTGACAAGGAAATTTGCCATTATGGGAAACCCTTGGTTGTTTAAATTAACTTTGTTGTTATTGTCATTTACAGCATTGCCAGAATTACTAAGAAAGTTACCTGTTCGAGTTGTTACAGCCGCCGAAGATGAAGGACGCTGTAAATCAGGCATTGCTGTTGGTGGACGCTGTGATTGAATCCCAGTAGTTGATAAACGCTCCTCCGATGCAGGTACTGGGGCTGTCCCCTCCGGTATAGGAGGTTGCTGTGCGTTAGAAATCCCAGAGTCACTACTGTTAACCTGCTGCCGAGAGGTTGGCGTGGAAGAAAATCCGCCCATTTGTACTGAAGGTAGAACCGACATCGCGTCTACCTTCTGAGTTAATGCATCCACCCTACCCAAAAGTAATTCTACCAAGGTAGTTAGGTTACCATTGTGATTTTCTGCTGTTTGTTCAACTCCGTTCTGCTGCGTGAATAAAACAAGTGAAGCTTCTCCGGATCCGCTCGACATCTCCAAACACAAGATACACACAAATAAACTAGTAAAATCCACAGGAACAAGTAAAAATGAAGGGCAGGAACACAATGAGAGAAAGCTTGAAATAAAATGGTGATTTATTAAATCCAGGTAAAACGTCTCCTGGTGGAAGAGAGAGTTCTCCACCAAACCTGATGGAAAACGCCATTGCCTTAGCCCCTTAGGGACTATTTTGTTCTTTACACATTCACTCAAATATGCTACTTCTAACTGTAGCTTCTTACATTTGAAAAGCTTGTTGTCGAATTCCTCAATTTTTTCACTTAAAGCATTACTTTCAAGCCCTGATGTGATGGGCGGCTCAGCGCGCACGCTGAACCCTTGACTGAAAAAATTGTTGTTGACAAGGAAATTTGCCATTATGGGAAACCCTTGGTTGTTTAAATTAACTTCGTTGTTATTGTCATTTACAGCATTGCCAGAATTACTAAGAAAGTTACCTGTTCGAGTTGTTACAGGTGTTCCTGCCCTTCATTTTTACTTGTTCCTGTGGATTTTACTAGTTTATTTGTGTGTATCTTGTGTTTGGAGATGTCGAGCGGATCCGGAGAAGCTTCACTTGTTTTATTCATGCAGCAGAACGGAGTTGAACAAACAGCAGAAAATCACAATGGTAACCTAACTACCTTGGTAGAATTACTTTTGGGTAGGGTGGATGCATTAACTCAGAAGGTAGACGCGATGTCGGTTCTACCTTCAGTACAAATGGGCGGATTTTCTTCCACGCCAACCTCTCGGCAGCAGGTTAACAGTAGTGACTCTGGGATTTCTAACGCACAGCAACCTCCTATACCGGAGGGGACAGCCCCAGTACCTGCATCGGAGGAGCGTTTATCAACTACTGGGATTCAATCACAGCGTCCACCAACAGCAATGCCTGATTTACAGCGTCCTTCATCTTCGGCGGCTGTAACAACTCGAACAGGTAACTTTCTTAGTAATTCTGGCAATGCTGTAAATGACAATAACAACGAAGTTAATTTAAACAACCAAGGGTTTCCCATAATGGCAAATTTCCTTGTCAACAACAATTTTTTCAGTCAAGGGTTCAGCGTCTTGAGCCGCCCATCACATCAGGGCTTGAAAGTAATGCTTTAAGTGAAAAAATTGAGGAATTCGACAACAAGCTTTTCAAATGTAAGAAGCTACAGTTAGAAGTAGCATATTTGAGTAAATGTGTAAAGAACAAAATAGTCCCTAAGGGGCTAAGGCAATGGCGTTTTCCGTCAGGTTTGGTGGAGAACTCTCTCTTCCACCAGGAGACGTTTTACCTGGATTTAATAAATCACCATTTTATTTCAAGCTTTCTCTCATTGTGTTCCTGCCCTTCATTTTTACTTGTTCCTTAAGTTGCTGTTGTGCCTTTCGGCTTTTCCCAGTTAGGGTTGCCACAGCGGAACCCCAGTCCACTAATGATTGGCAGTAGATTTCTACGTGCCGAGTTGCCGGCCCTGACGCACAACCTTCAGTGAAGGTACGTCCATTCACGCATGTCTCCACACAGAAGACACTCTAGCTGAGAATCGAACAGGATAACGTCTTACTGTGAGGCGACAATGCTACCACAGCACCACCACTGCAGTTTTTGCCTATGTACCAAGTGATACATTAATAAATGTGTTTAAGAAAATTGTGGCTGAAGAGGTCTAGTGATCAGCCTACTTCCCTAGTTAAATAAATAAATATAGTCATTAAATAGTCAAAATAATTTCAGTTACAAGCTTCTTTTACTTCAGAGAATGCACCTTAATTCACATCCTCTTTTTCTATAAAGGTTCTAGTTAAATCAAAGTGAACGTTGAATTCTACAGCTGCGCTATCTTCCCTGTAACAATGTTAGACGACATCTACATCTTATGGAAGGGTAGTAAAGATGAACTAAATAAATTCATTACTTTTATCAACTCAAGTAGTGAATTTTTGAAGTTCACTCATTCAATGAGCTTCAATGGTATAGCCTACCTGGATACATTTATATCACACGACAGTAAGGGATTCAAATCAGCTATATTTCGAAAGAACACCTTTTCCACTGATTACTTACAATATACTAGCAACCACCCCAAAAAATATAAGGGTAGCCCGGATGACTTCAAGATTAGATGAAATGAAAAAGGAAATGGATTATGTCACAAAATTATTCGAAGAAAGGAAATATGATGTATTGATGATGAGGGATGTGAAGCAATACGTCATTGAACAATGGGGAAAGAAATACATCCCATTGTTAGGAAGTAAAGAGCAAATTAATGGATCTCACACAGTTGTAGACACAGTCAACAGCACAGTTAGATATCAACGTGCATGTATTTTATTATACACACCCTATGTATATCAGATTAAGAAAATTATGGAATCATTTTGGAAAATATTCATAGTGGATGATAGTTTAGTTAAATGTGTAGGAGAGAAACCACTATTTGTATACAAAATGGAATACAATCTAAAGAAGTTACTGGAAAAAGGAATAACAGTAGTTCAGAATCAGACTAGGGATAATGAGGTAAATGCAAGAACTAAATGTGGCCATTGTAATCAGTGTGGGGACATTATGGAGACCCTGGAACTAGTATTGGAAAACATCAACAAAAGTAAAATCAAGTTTAGGAAGGGGAATTGTAGCACCAGTTTTGTTATATATATGGCTAAGTGTACAGCATGTAGTGGATACTACATAGGAAAAACAGAGAGAGCTTTCAAAAGGAGAATTTACAATCATATGTACAGTGTAAGAAAGAAGGACAAAAACAATGCCTTATATAGACACACAGAAAAATATGGTGAGGAACATAAATTCAAATTTGCAATATTGGAACAGATTAGACATAATCCTAGAGGAGGTTGTATGAAGGAAATGTTAAGTTACAGGGAGGTGGGGTGGCAATTGTACACGGATGCATCAACCGCACCGGGGTTGAATGACAATACATCTTTAAAACCCATATTAGTCCATAGAGCATCTAGAAGATAAAATTATGGCAATAGATACCAGTTAGGACAATGTAAAAACTTCATAATATATACAAACATATATATATATATATATATATATATATATATATATATATATATATATATATATATAAAAAACACGATGACCTGTAGTATGATTAGTGAATACTAGATGCAAGAATCAAATGAAGGGTTAATATTGATGCAATGAGAAGTGATTATACACAAATTATTTTTTAACGTAGTATATAACTTTGTGATTTTGTATTTTTAAACACAATTCATTTTATATAGAATATGTAAAATTATTTAGTTTGACTATTTTATAATGAAGAATGTGATTTTTTCTGCTTTTTAACTTTTTAAACGAGTAATATAACTTTAAGGGCTGCGTGTAGAAAATGGCGCCAAATAAGTTATTTAAGCACATTACATATGTAAGAGCACAGTTCTGAGGAAGCCTACATTCAGTAGGTGAAAGCGCTTAACTCTTTGTGCTCACTCAGTTGAAACACAGCGTTTTTTTCTGTCTGGATTAAATTTACAATAAAAGCCTGTCATTTGGAGACTGCACTGCGTTCCCTCTGTGTTTAACATTGTTACAAGGTTCTAGTTAAAATACCAATATTTTAAAAAATGTCTGCCTAATGTGTGTTTTTTGCCCTTTGTTCATAACTCTAGATGTAAAAAACTGAGAACTATTACTGTTCCTTGGTCCAGTGGCAGTGACAACTACGCAGAGTGGGATCTTGGGTTCAATCTCCAGACAAGGGTCAGAATTTTCCTTTCCTGTTGAGTTGTTACAATAACACTAGGTTAATGGTTTGGACTACACTGGATGTTTGTGTTTAAAATTACCCTTATGGTAGTTTCCTAAATGAAAGGAAAAACTGCTCTTTTGGGAAACCACATACCTCACCATCCACAGACTCCTGCTCGGTCCAGTGGTTGTGACAAATGCTAAGAATGCACATGGGTCTTAGGTTAAATACCCAAACAAGGCAAGAGTCAAAGTTTTTATTGTGTTGAAACTTTTTAAAATGTCAAATTTGTATTTTGATTCTGTTTAAATAAATCTGCCTGTCTACATACCTCTTAACTGTCTAAATGTCCACAGAATGACCAGATTACTGGTATATTCCTCATAAAACTTGTGGTGTTCTGACAAATCACTAAGGACTGAAGTCACTAAATAAAGACAGGCATTTGTGTTTCAGACTTTACATTCTTCAGAAAATGCATGATTAATGAATAACCTGTTATTCCAGCAACTCTCTAATTTATAAGGGCAATATTTAAAATCTGTTCCTACTTTTGGGTCTTAGTCCCCTCCATTATTTTTGGCTCTATCCAGATTTTTTGAGCCAAGAAGATGAGAGGCATGCCTACCTAGCTCATTTCCTGCCTTAACTCACATCCACATTTATGAGGTGATTAACTTTCCAGAGTTTTTCCCATCTTCTGCTCGTGCTCACCTTTTTTTTTTTTTTTTAGGCTACCATTTTAGTCATACAGCTTAACTGATATTCTTAAAAAAAAAATATATATATATATATATATATATATGTATATATACACACACACACACACCCACACACAGACACACAATCTCCTTTTGCAACGCAAAGACTACACAATCTTCGAAATGGCAAAAATCCTAAGCAGGGGTGCAGCCAGAAAATTACATTTTGTAATCACAAAGTCTTTCTACTGCCTGAGCTGCCTCCCAACCAATCTAGCATTAAAAAATTGTCACATCTTTCAAAAATGTTCCCACGGCAGTTAAAAAATATTCACATCCTTTATAGTGGTCCCCTCTAAAAGTAATAAATATATTGTTTTATATTAGCAATCTGAGGCATCATTTCAAAAAGTTGGACACATAATATTGACTGGAAAAGCTACAATGTTTCAGAGTGATGCAAAGAAAAATGTACTCTATAGAGTATAACGAGTGTGTGAGGCTAGGGTTGCCACCTTTTCAAATGTCCAAAGTGGGACATTTGTGGTACAAACGTCAGATTTTGCAGGCGGAAACATACCCATGTCCAGTACAAAGGACAAAACTTCACTTTTTTTGGCTAAATAAAAGCTTATTCTTGTAGCATTTTAGTTGCTTGTTCTGTTTCTTATAACGTTTAGGTGTTTCAGATACATAACTGTTTTATGCAACTGTTACATAATATACAGGAAAAAAATTTGTCCTAAAATCTCAGGACATTTGCCATTTTTACAATTTTTTTGCAGGACACAACTGCCCAAATAGGGACTGTCCCTCACAAAGTGGGACAGGTGGTAACCCTATGTGAGGCTGTACCCTTGATCCTAAGATTTGAAAACAAAAATATATTCCAAGTTTTCTCTAACTGTTGCATACAGGCTGCGTCTGAAATACCTTAATATGAAACAAGAGAAACAGTTCAAATTCTGCAACTGGAAGCTTTTAATTTGGCAATAAAGTGTGGTTGCGGTTATAACTTATCCTGTAAAATATCGCCTTTTCTTTAAAACAATGTCCCATATAGGAATCTGACAGAGTGGTAACCCTGACTCTTCCCCTTCCTGATAAAGAAACCATTTTTTTTTATTTACGTTGTCCAAAAATGAAATGACAGAACAACAAAGCAAATTCGATAAGTTATCGCACAATTAGAATTTCGTTTCATAGTCGAGCCTCGTAAAGTACTGTACCCACATTTTACAAATTGAGAGACCGTCGTGAGTCAACGCTGTTTAGTCTTCTACCCACTCTGCTTTTAGACGTCATTCCAAACGCTCGTACAAAAAAGCGCCAGCCTCTTGGACGAATCGTTTTTTTTATCCAATCAAGATATGGATTATAGGAATAGTGGGTTATGTTACTATCGCAACTGTGGCGTGTATATGTTTCTTTGCAAGATGGTTAAATGAAAGCTGATTGCAGGTTTTAGGAGAAAATGTGTAGGGAAGCGTATCCGAAGACGTACATACTTATGGCTTTTTAAATGAAAATCTAGACACAATTTAGTAGGATATTTTATGTGTCTTACTGTATCATCTTCATCATGGAACTAAGTTTAAATCGCATTGATTATGTACAGGTACGTGATCTCAAAGTAGGAATGCTAGTGTGGTATTTATAAAAACTGCAGTGCTATAAAAAGAAATGCAGGATACCTGTAAAATACATGTTTAAGTTATGTGCCCTTATTTGAGAAATTTTATTGCCTGCTATGTCTTGCATTTTTTACAGTATGTACATAAACCTTGTTGAAGTGTACATTTTGAGTTTATAGAGAGATAGAGGGTATGTTTTCTGGATGAATTGCTACCATGTTTTCCACTTCTGCTCAATAAGTAGGGCTGCTCATCAAAACAATGTTATCCAGATGATACGCCTGAACTCCTAAATCTCAGTATGCACCAGACGTGAACGTCAACACATTGCATATTTGTAAATATCTTGATTTATATTAGAAGGATTATATAAACGCAACAGATGGCACTGCTTCAAATGCAGTATTATCTTGTCAACGCAGTGGTTACAGACATGATGTAATAGAGGCAAGGAATAAATCTCCACAATAGGATTACACTTTACTGATAGGTATGCCAAGGATCATCAAAGAAATGACCAAGGAGATAATAAGCTTGCTAAACCTTGCTATACTCTTCTTTGTAATCAAACTTTTTCATGCTTACTTGGAGTGTCTCAACTGTTTTCATATATAGTAAAGTTGCTACTTTCTGATATAGTGGAATGGAAACAGCTTAAGTAGTGTCCCAGTTACAGTGCTATCTGTGACTGATAACCATGACATTCTCCAAACCTGAGCTATTTTAGGAAGTGTATGAAATGTGCTATGTGGCTATGTTGTCCTAAGATGGATTTCATATGTATCACACAAGTGAAGGGGATAGAACAGTCAACATTCCCCTCTTCACTTATTAAAATGAGATGATGGTTTTGCATTTCAGAGAGGGTAAAATATGGCATGGCCTTTTAATTCATTTGTTTGAGACATGCCTAAACTATGTGGTATCCACAGGTGTTCCTGAGTATTTATACTGATGTAGCTGCCGATTTTCAGTGTGCACATCCCACATGTTGGTTGAGTGATTTTATTCACATCACACAATGTGTAATTAGTATCAGTAACAATCAAAACATGGCCTCTGCATCATGTTACTCATTATCGCAGCTTTTTGGTATAATCCGTCTTAAACAGTTTACTCTTCGTTTGTCACATAAGATTTTCCAACAGAAAACTAATTTAACTGTGTATATGTTGTGCATTTCTTCTGTATTATTTTTCTTTTATTAATAGACTTGTGTGCTTCTTTTCATGTTTCTAAGATATGCCTCGAGTCTATGGAACTCAGTCTTATGTGGGCAAAATTGTACTAAAATAGACAATGAGAACACCTGTAGAGTATACCCCTCTCAGATGCTTATTTTGTCTGAGTTTCTTGCACTGTGGTTTGTACACTAATGAGTACTGATTTGAATTTGGTGCTACATAAGACACCCGGTTTGGATTTCATGTATTTTTTCCATTGCAACTTTTTTTGTCCTACTTGAGGGGGAAATAATATTAAGGGCAGGCACACTGTTATAGTTTTTATTATGTAGTATGACTGTTCTACTGCATTTGTATAATCTAGTGAAGATAGAAGAAAGATGGTTCTTTTTTTATCTTATTTCACTTACACTGCTATTTCTTTACATACAGAATATGTAATATAATGGGAATAGAGTAGTCCAAAAGGGCCTGTAATTATAGCACTGTTTTTTACATTTCATTACCTTGCAAACCTGAAATGCTATATTGGTTAGAAAAAGCACTTTTTAATATGTGTCATGGACAGACGTAATCAAAGCCATGTAGAGTAGTCCTGGTCTTGTCACACCCAATTCACCATTTTTTCCTTGAGATTGTTATGACTTCCTGTCTTAGTTTTCAAAAAAAAAAAAAATGAATCTCTTCATTGGGCACATTCTTTCTTGTCAAGCCTTCGATGTTTATGAGGCTGAAGTTAAGCAAAGGACTATGAATTCTGTGAGTTGCATGATCCATTAATTAGAGGCAGTATGGTATGTGGTATTGAACATGAACATGTAAGAGTTAGACTGCTGACAGAATCTGACTTAACTTTGGATGTTTGCAGTTACTAGAGTGGACTCATGAAGCAGAGGCATACAAAAGAAAACCATGAATACAAATAATGTGGGAATAAAACAAAGCATAAAAGTTTGCACTAGGAGTAGTACTAGTGACATTAAGAATCATGAAGTGCTCAAGAAGGTGGCCAGAATGAGGCAAAGAATAAGAGTATGCACTAGGAACAGCAATGATGATACAGAGTCACGAAGCACTCAAAAATGTGGTCAGGAGGCATGACATAGCTGAAAATAGATTTGTGTTCTCTCACTGTATTAAGCAAGAATTGCAGAAGTATGAAAGTCCATTGCATTCATTTAGCTCTGTAGGTCATATGCTGGCATAATTATTTGGGTAGAGTATGTAAAATGGGGAATATGAGTATTTCACATAATTTAATGTTGTGTATACTAAAATTGAGCAAAATGACAAAATAATGTACTGAAAGCATGTGAATTGAACAATTTATTATTAATGAAAAACATATTGAATTTAAGATAGATACTGATGCTGAGTATAATCATTTTACAGAATCTACATTTACATTTCTAGTATTGACACACCAGAGCAAAGTGATTGCCTTATAACTTATTGACAGATTTGGGGCATAAAGGCTGGGATCAGATAGTGCTATCATCTGTATGCAATAATTAGACATATAAAGTTTTTTTTAACATTGTGTCTTTAAAGCTGATTGTGAATTTGACAAATGTATTGAGTTATTTAGCAAAAATGCCATGGTGGTACGGTGGAAGCGTTGTTACCTCACAGCAAGAGGTTCTCCCGTTCGATCCTCGGCTTGGCTTGGGAGTGCCTTCTGTGTGGAGTCGGCATGTCCTCCCCGCGGTTGGGTAGCGTTCGAAAGACATCTGTGCGTAAATGGGCGTGCCTTCATTGAAGGTTGAGCGTCAAGCTGGCACCTCGGCATTTCATAAAAATTTACTGCCAATCATTAGCGGACCGGAGTTCCGCTGTGGCGACCCAAAAAGCCGAAAGACAAACAACAACATTGAGTTATTTAGCATGTGAAAAAAATTGCTGTGGTGAACTGAATTCATATACACACATGCTTAATGCATGTTCTTTTGAATGTTCCATTGAATGTTGCTAACAGTATTATTAAGAAACATAGTCCGATGCTGGTGGTCTAGTCACGTGGTAAGAATTTGCTGCCACAGCCTGGGTTCAATTCCTGGTCAGGGAATTTCAGTTTTTTTTTTTTTTTTTTGGAGGGGGTGACACAGTGGTAAAGATGCTTACCTTATAGTCACGAGATACAGGGTTTGATTCTTATCTTTAGGAAGCATGGTGAGCCTTAAAAAGACCACTTGGGATCATTAGCCTAGTAATGAACTGAAGTATAGATTGACAGCAAGGAATATGCAGAAAATATGGTGTTAGATAGGCTAGCAATCAGTTCCACTGAAATTATTCATGTCTTAGTTCCAGCTTCCTGTGGTACATTTTAATGCTAACATACTAATGATATTTTGCAGATCTATGCAGATTTCCTCACTGGACTAGGTTATTTATCAGGATGATACTATATTTAAATATCTATAGATGCATAGCTGTAGTGCATGTGCGTAACAGAGTGCTAATAGCTTTAAGTGAAAGATTAGAACAGAAGCTTAAATCAGTCAGAGCCTACAGAAAGTTTAATAGTATGGTTAATGTAGTGAAACAGGACAATCTCAGAATCTGTACAGACCTTCAGGATCCGAATAAAATCATCAGAAGAGGGTACTGTCTATTGTTGACTGGTTAAGAAGTAGTTTCCACTGTGTAGAATGCCAAATATTTCTCTCTATTGGATGCTAATCAGCTATTCTGACACACCAAGTTATATGAGGATGAGGAAAGATCAAATCTTCATGTATTTAGCATACCATTGGGAGGGTATAGATTCATCAACTAACCCTTTATATATCACCAGTCCTTTATGTGTTCCAGAGAATAACTGTATACAGTAAAGAAAGATTAGATGGTGTGGCTAGCATTACTGAATAATATTTTCTCCTACTTTCTGCTAACCATTAGTTATCCCACAGTTCCTCCACCCATTTATTCCCTGTGGGCAATAGCCAATTGCTGCAAACTATCATCCCTTGTATATAAGGGCCTGTTTTGCTTTTCTCTTTGGTCTTGTTTGTTCTCACACATTTTCCATGAGGACTGCTACATCTTAATGTGGTTTAGCAGTGTCTGGTACATTTCCACAGCCCATACACTGCATGATGTGCACCTCTTCTCCACTAAGTGTTAGTACTATAATGGACAGATATCCTCCCTCCCACCAGGATGAGTGAGTCAGCACTGCCTCTCACACCTTTCCTACAGTGTTTGCGACACTACTCATTCTCTCTGATCCTCTGTATCCTAGTCAGGGCTTCATCTGTCTACACTATGGAGCAAACATTATTGATGATTTGGTGTTATGGAGTCAATATGAGCAGGAACATGTCATTAGGTTAATATGCAAATTGAGTCAATTTAATCTGTTATTAAAGCAAATTTCAAATTTATGGTATTCGTCTGAAATATATGGATTACCTAATAACCTCGAAAGGTCTGAACCCATACAATGAGAAAATGAGAGTCCTACTGAAGATGCCAAAGCTGGAAAAGTAGCAAGCTCTAATGATGTTTCTAAGCATTGTGTAGCACTTAAAGTTCATACGAAATATGTCTGATATTATATTGTTTTTGGGACAACTTTTAGGATATGATGCTTAATTGTTCTGGTCATAAGAGCATGACTAGTTTTAAAATACTGAAGAGGGTTATGACTAAGACACCAACTCTTAAGTGTTGATATTACTAAACCAGATGTGTTGCAAGCTGGTGATGTTAAGTTTGACATTGAAGCAGCACTGATACAAGATAATAAACCTGCCATGCACCAATCAAAATCACTTATTTATGCACAAACTAGATATACATGGATTATGAGTGAAATGTTTACTATTGTGCATGAATGTGAGAAATTTTGAGTGCATCCATGGTTGGCAGTTTTTAGTCGAGACAATAAACTTGTAGAAAGCACTTTCAGAAAGTCCTTGTATAAGGCACCTGCAGTATTGCAGATAATGCTGTTTAATCTACAGAAATGTGACCTGACAGTACAACACAAACTAGGTACACATATACATATTGAACTGATAAAACTATTGAACACCAAACTTAGAATAAAGCAAACAAAAAAGACGCAGATGCAACTCTTCAGGAGCACTTTTTAATGTATAAAGATTTAGCCCTTTCATCAGTGGTAACTCCGACTTCATCAGAATAACGTCATTTCAAAGTCACACACTTTTTATATATTAAACTCGGTCACATGTCCATAGTTAAAAACTACCTTTCCCAATTTTAAAGAAATATTGCACCCTTTCTTTATAAAACACAATGAACACATAATGTGCATTTATAGGTTAGAAATACTTTGCATCTTATATAAAAATCTCAATAAACCCATTCATAATAATACTGCACAGTGTTTTTAAAAAATAAAACGGTTCCGATTTCAGTTTCAGTACACTACAAATGGATATGGTTTCATTGAGGCTTGGGGAGGGGGGTACCTGCATTGTACTTTATTTGCCATCTTAACTCTTTATATTCCAAGTACATGTGTGCAGGTCCCCCTCTTGGTCCCATATCCACCTTGTCAGCCACTGTGAATTTAAAACTGTGAGGGGAATTTCTGAAAGGCCTCACTAGTGCATTCTTGTCATCCCCTCTGGATATGTCATACTGATGTTGGTATATTCTTTTCCTGAACATACCCTTTGTTTTTCCTATATAAAAATTCAAACATTCTTGATACATCACAAAATAAGCTATAACAGTGGAACTTGTGTTGTATTTTTACTAATTCCCCGAGTCCAATCCTGACTTCTGTTCCTTCTAAAATGTACCTGCACTCTGGACAATGCCGACACTTATGCATCCCACCATCTGTTGCCCTCTGTCACTTTTTTCAAGTAAGGACTTAAAGCACATATCCTTTTTATAAACAATGGTGGGTTCATTCCTTATTTTCTGAAATAGGTCAATGTCCACTCTGCAAATGTTCCACTTGTCTAATAATGGCACTTGCATCATAAAAGCTGAGATTATAGGGTATAATAAAGGCTCTTTGAAACCTGTTGGTATTAGAAGTCTCAATTGCATTTCCTATTCCACCCCTAGGTATGTTGTCAATGCATCCTAAAAGTGGTGCAAACATACCCATCTTTTCCAGCATGGTCCTTAAAACATCACATTCCTTGGAAAAGGTGACCTCACTGCTGACCATGCGTGCTAACCTAACATAGGAAAAACAAAGGATATGTTCAGTAAAAGATTATACCAACATCAGTACGACATATCCAGAGGGGAAAATACAGTCGGTGACTTTAAAATCTACAATTATAATAGTACAGATGTCACTAGTGAGTGGGCAAACCTCTTTGAAATGGGGCATACCTTTGTCCTCATGAGACATGGAAACCTGGAAGAGACACTTGTACAACTTAAACTATTTGTAAGAAGAGTTAGACTTACTCTTATTTTGTGAACCAGAAGTCAGATTGCCAGGCCACCATTAGACACCCAAGTTCATTTAACCCACCTTTACACCCTCTAGTGAATATTTTTGATATGATTTGTGAAGGAGAAATTAGATAGTTTTTTCACTAGCACACCCTCAAGAGCATAACTTGGAGTATACACAGAATAAACTACTGAAAGAAATTTTGGGTATGAGAAATTTTGAGACTCATGAAGCCAGACAAGGGGGGGGGGGGTGGATTAGTTGTTATGGATGTCAATGATTATATCGACAAAATGTTTAATATTCTAAAACATATGAGGAGATTTCCCTAAGTAAAAAGAGCATAGCATATCAAAGGATTGATTATGTGTTAGAAGACCTGTTACTCAATGAACAGATTTCAAAACAGGAATATGAATATTTAAAGGTGACTTATCCAAAACCCCCCACTATGTTTGGAATTCCAAAACTACAAAAATGTATTAATGACCCCCCCCCCCCCATTGAGACCAAAAGTGGATACAAAGGCATCCAAAACATTTCCACTGGTTAAATATGTGAACACTCAAGCAAAAGGTATCCTGGACAAGCAGGAGTATATTTACAAAGACTCATGGGACTTTTTGTCCAAGGTGACATCTCAGATTTATTCTGAGGACTTGATTTTTGTCACAATAATGTGATAGACTTGTTTTAAGTCATTCCTCACGAGGAGGGGGTTGAAATGTTTTATGATTTTCTTTGTGGGAACTCACATTTTAACCATTCTAAGATACTTACCATTAGGGCCCTGACAGAAGTTGTCCTTGATAAATACTTCTTGGTTTTTGAAAATCAATTGTTTAAGCAGAGAAATGGAGTGGCTATGGGGGCAGCATGCGCCCTAGCTTTTGCCAACATAGTTCTGGCCCAATGGGAGAAGGAAAAAGTGTTTACTTCTGAGTTTGCAGACTGTTGGTGTATGTAATGGTTGTTTTTTGGGCAACATTATTATCTTTTGGAAAGATTCTCTAGATAGACTTGACTGTTTGTTTTTTCCAATATATTAATGACAGTACTAGTTTTCCTCAAATTTACGATGAAAACCAATAGTGAATGTGTACATTATCTGGATGTGTCCATTTCTAAAAACAGGGACCAAAAGAAATTTGAAAGTTCTATTTATAGGAAAATGATATACTCTAATTCCTTACTCCACTTTACTAGTGGACACCCTCTCCACCAAAAAAAGCCCCCAGTCAAGGGACAATATGATAAGTTAGCACGCATGGTCAGCAGTGAGGTCACCTTTTCCAAGGAATGTGATGTATTAAGGACTATGCTGGAAAAGAGGGGATATCCCAACACCTTATTGGATCAAACAATAGGAGAGGTTAAACACAAAAAGAAAGAAGGTATTTTTGCACCACTTTTAGGGTGTATTGACAACATACCTAGGGGTGGAATAGGAAATGCAATTGAGACTTCTAATACCAACAGGTTTCAAAGAGCCTTTATTATACCCTATAATCTCAGCTTTTATGATGTAAGTGCCATTATTAGACACAATTGGAACATTTTCAGAGTGAGAATGAACCCACCATTGTTTATAAAAAGGATATGTGTTTTAAGTCTTTACTTGAAAAAAGTGACAGAGGGCAACAGATGGTGGGATGCATAAGTGTTGGTATTGTCCACAGTGCAGGTACATTGTAGTACATAGAAGTCAGAATTGGAATCAGGGAATTAGTAAAAAAAAATACAACACAAGTTCCACTGTTATAGCTCTGGCATACTTTAGTGGTCTGTCAGGAATGTTTGAATTTTTATACAGGAAAAACAAAGGGTATGTTCAGGAAAAGAATATGCCGAAATCAGTCAGACATATCCAGAGGGGACTGACAAGAATGCACTAGTGAGGCACATTCAGAAATTCCCCTCACACAGTTTTAAATTCACAGCAGTTGACAAGGTGGATATGGGACCAAGAGTGGGACCTGCAGACATGTATTTGGAATATAAAGAGTTAAGATGGCAAGTAAAATACAATGCAGCTACCCCCCAGGCCTCAATGAAACAATATCCATTAGTAGTGTACTGAAACTGAAATCAGAAGTATTTAAAAAAAAACATTGTGCAGTATTAAGAAACAGGCAAACAAGCAGCTGGTAAACTTAAACTGTTCCACCAAACAAGCAAAGATAGCAGCAAAGAAAAATATGGCAGCAGTTGTATGAAGTATAGCTCCAGACAACATAAAATAAACCAAGAACTTTAATATTCGGTAAGCACTTTCACCACTATCCGTGGCTTCTTCAGACCATATACAAATATAAAAACACACACAGAGGTTTTTAAGCTGTCCCTGTATACCTCATTAACCTGAAAGACCACTCCCAGTCAGTCAAGTTACTATAGACACACCCTCTTTTAAAAGCATCAGTACCTTCATCTATATTGCATAGTATTACTTTTAAAATAGAATTTATATAGCACATTAAAAGTCTAGCACATTAAAAGTCTATTTCAGCAGTCAAAGCATTCATAGGCATCTACAAGCATTTAATATTAGAAGCAATGTTCTGAAATGTTTTCAGTCAGCAGCATGTCAAATGCTATATATTATGCTAAACATCATTATTTAAACAATGATACTGAAAGTCTCTGTTCATTATATATTCTTTGCTAGAATCATATTGCACTATGTTATCTGCTTTGCTTCAGATATATGCTGTTACTTAAAAATTATTACAATAACAAATCTAGGTCTAGCCTTCTATACATTCCTACTACTTCCAACAGTGTAAATAAAGCTGCGGTTTAAAATGCAAATAAGTTACCCATGCCATGTGTTCAAATTCCATTTTAAAACTCAAATTTGTTCCATCACATTTTCGAGTGTTAAACTTGTCCAGCGATTGTAATCCACTTAAGATATACTTATATTGCACCCTCTTTGTGTTGTATTCCATTTCCAAAAGTTAGAAATGTTAGAAATGAAAAAAGTGTGTTCGTCTTCATTGCAGCACCTCTGCGCATGCGCAATGACGTCATCACACTTGACAAATGCTCCATTTTACTTCTTTCCACTTTCTTCATTTAATTATAATAGACAACCAAGTATTATAAAATATATATCTCATTGCTAAATAATCTAGGATACATCGTCACTAATTCATAAATGTAGACAGTTTTAAACAAGGAAGGTTTATGCTTTTCCCATAGAAACAAATTATACCGTTGCACTTCTGTCTTTCATATGTCAATCAAGTATATGTAATATAAGCACTCGGCACATTATATGGATACATCCAGGCTCAACTTGAAACAAATATAATAAACATAACTTTAACTCTATACCTCTGGGCAACCCATTCAAACCATAAAATATGCATTCTATGGATAATAATAGTTCAATACATATATATATATATATATATATATATATATATATATATATATATATATATATATATATATATATATATATATATATATATATGTATGTATATGTAGGCAATTTGATGCAAATATATGTGTCACCAGTTAAAAAAAACAGGACTTATTACATGTTCTTGTCTTACATATAAACTCGCAGTATATACTTTATATGACACTCGGAACATTATATTGTTGTTTACCAAAAGCATTGTACACAACTATGTAGTACTTAAGATATGGCGTACTTTATATGAATAATGTCTTCCAACATCCATCTAGAGATGTAGGGATGCTTTAGTGTAAGTATAGGTTCATAGGTTCATACTAGGCTATCTGCCCTAGGGCATTTATAAGCCTAGCCAGAGTGTGTTTGGCTTTTGCCACCCATTTTAAATTAATTTTGCTATGCCCTTTTTCGAGGTTAGTATAGTGTGCCTCTGTCTAACAGTGACACAGAAGTGATACCCAGGATAAACCTACGATCCCCCATCCACTCATCAAGATTCCTCTTGAAGAGAGTCAATGAGGGACTCTGCCTAACCTGGACTGGGATTTTATTCCAGAGTGAAGGGAGCCTCTGGGTTATGAATCTGTCCCTCCAGCATGTCCTATTTATTTCAGTACTGAGGTTCAAATCTCTCGAGCGCGTAGCTCGATGGGATTTGGATTTTCTGAGGTGCAGCATGTCCATTAATTCCGGGTTGGACATGGCTTTATACGTCAGGCACAGATCGCCTCTGAGCAGGTGGTATGCCACTGAGTAGAGCTGGAGTTTCTTTAACCGGGCAGCATATGGCATCTGTTTGAGCCCTTTGATCCTCTTGGTGAGGTACTTTTGGGGTCTTTCCAGTTGCTGCAGGTGTCTGGTAAGGTACATCCCAAAAGGGGCATTGTACTCAATTATGGGCCTGATGAGGGATGAGTAAAGAGGCACGATGACCTCCCCTGATCTAGATGTGAATTCCTTCATGATTAGGTGGGCTATATAAAATGTTTTTCTAACCACTTTGGCCACGTGGTTGTCAAATGAGAGATTGCTATCAACTTGGGTCCCCAGGTCTCTAATTACTTCTTTTGTACTTAATGGATTACCACCTATGTGGTAATTTGTGGGCACTTTGTTTTTGCCAAAGGGGATGACTATACACTTTTTGGTGTTTAGCTTGAAGCCATGGCTCTGGCACCAATTGTCTGTTTCTATGAGGCCCTTTTGGAGGATGCTTGTGTCGGCTGGAGAGTCGATTATAGCACCCAGTTTGCAGTCATCTACGAACTTGGTCAGCCACAGTCCTTCCGTGTTGGCCTGTACCTCCGAGAAATATATACCAAACAGGAGAGGTCCCAGGACTGAGCCTTGTGGGACGCCACTTGTAACTGGTTTGGAGTCTGACATGGCTCCAGCAATTCTAACCATGTGGGTTTTGTCCTTGAGCCAGTTTGCAACCCATCTAGTGACATAGGGGTTTATATTTAACCTGGTGAGCTTATCTATAATGCCCGAGTGGGGTATTGTATCGAAGGCTTTTACAAGGTCAAGGTAGGCTGTGTGGACCACCTTCCCCTTGTCAATGGCCTTGGTGACTGTTTCAAAGAAATCGACCAGGTTTAAGAGGCAGGATCTGCCCTTAACAAAGCCAAACTGGGTAGGATCCAGTGTCTGTAGGTCCCCAATATCTTTTTTTATGAGGTCCATGATGATCCTTTCCATAGCTTTGCAGACCAAGCTAGTCAGGCTTATGGGGCGATAGTTTCCAGGATCCGTTGAGGCACCACCTTTGTGGAGAGGGACCACTGTTGCTGTACGCCACTCTTTGGGTACATATCCTATGGTAAGGCTGAAATTGAACAGTAGTTTTATGTTTGGGTTTAGCTCTTGGAGTTCATGTAGGACGCAGCCCTGGACACTGTCTGGTCCCATTGATGCTGTGTTTTTTGCTTTGGAGAGGGCGGCTCTTACCTGAGCATCTGAGATGTCAGGGGGGCAGCACTCTGCTGGGATAGATATTTGCCCTTTTGGTGGGGGGGGAGACGTTTGTGCGCTGAGGGGGGGGACTTTGTACGCTGAGGGGGGGGGAGACGTTTGCGCTGAACCTATCCGCTAGGATGTTGGCAATGTCTGTGGGTTCGGTGTATTTTTTGTCATTTTGGACTAATTCTGAGCATATCTGGGAATTCCCACCCAGGTTCCTAACATAACTAAAGAAAGCCTTGTGATTATCCTTGGTGTCCTGTGCAATTTTTCTCTCGATGCTGGCCTTAGACGATTTTATGAGTGCCCGTAGTTTTTTGCTAACGCTGATCAGAGATGCCTTCCCTTTTTGGGATTTTGCTCTATGATGTAGTAGCTTCCTTCTTCTATTGTATAGTTTGTTTATGGCTGGGGTCCACCAGACAGGACGTCTGCCTTTGGAGGATTGGGTCTTGGTTTTATTTGGGATTGCATGATCCATGCATTCCTGAAGGTGTTCATAGAATGCGTTTGTAAAGGATTCTGCAGTCTGGGCCGTATTTTCCACAGGCCCGGGGGCTTTGAAGGATTCCACCTCGGTTTTGAGGAGTGTGAAATTTGCTTTAGAGAAGTTTTTCACTGCGGTTTTCTGGGAAGGGGGTGGGGTCGGGATGTGAATATCCAGTGAGATTAGTTTATGGTCTGATCTTACCAGTGAGGGATACACTTCTAGTCTGGAGCATAGAGTCCCCATGTTGGTGATGATCAGGTCCAGTATGTTTTCCCCTCTTGTGGGAGTGGTAACAAGTTGTTCCATAGCATTTGAGTTTATAAATTATAGGAACCTTTGAGCTAGGATGTTGGAGCTAGAGTAATGCTCCCAGTCTATGTTTGGGTAGTTGAAGTCACCCAATATAATAGTGTTTGGAGAGACCTTCATATTTTCCAGTGTTCTCAGGAAGGCCGAGTGGGGTTCCTGGGTTTGGGAGGGTGGTCTGTAGCAGGCTATAAACTGGAAGGCAGTTTTACCCACTGTTAGTTGCACATGGATACTCTCTCATGCTTCGTGCTGTGCCACCAACCTGGAGGTGTGGGTATCTTTAACTAATATTGATACTCCCCCTCCTTTTGTGGTTTGGTCCAAGTTTTGGGGCCGAAAAGCATGGTATGAGGTATAACCTGGTAGTGCTGGGGTGCTCTCGGGAGCCTTGAACCAGGTTTCTGTTACTGCACAGATATTGATGTTCTCCATGCTAAGGAGAGTTTTGAGTGCATACATTTTGAGGTTTAGACTTCTGGCATTGAGTAGCATTGCTCTTAGTTTCTTATCCCTTGTGATACCTATGGAGGTGGGTTTGTCTTTTGAGCCTTGCCTAAAAAGGCACTATGGGGGGGTAGCAAGAGCTTTTGCCAATATCCGAAAGCCCAGGTGTGACAGGTGCAAGCCGTCCCTAACGAAGCATTGTGGCTTGTCGAGCATGTCATCCCAGGCTGACAGGCACTGGATCCCCTCTGAATGACACCAATACTTAAGCCAATTGTTGAAATTGATCATCTTGTCTTCATATTGTGGCATCATTCTTGGTGAGGGTAAGAAGCTACTCAAGGTCAGGGTCATACCGGCCTGGGCCACATGCTCAGAGAGCTCCTCTATGTCTCTTTTTATGTAGTCCAGGGAGGTACGTCTCTGGTCATTCACACCAGCATGGACAATGACTGAGTTGTATTTGTACTTGCCTTGGAGTGACCTGAGTGCTTGTGTTATGTGGCGGATTCTAGCGCCTGACAGGCAGCTCACCATGACCTTCTCCTTGTTCAGCCTGGTGAGTGGAACGTCAGTGTGCCTGACGATAGTCACCTATTACAAGTGTATCAGGTGTGTTGTTTAGCCTTAAGGGCTGTGACTGTTCGGCACACTGGCTTTGTGAGCTATGTGTTGCACGTGTTTTGTTTTGGGGTAGCGGTTGCTTGGGTGTCTGATTTGGAGGTCTCTGCTGCTTAGGCAGATTTTTATTTAGAGCCTCCGAGTATGTTTTTGTGTGTTTGTGTTTGGTTTGCCAATGTGAGACTGGAATTGTAGTGAGTGTGGTTTCCTTCTCCTCCTGACAGGTTTCGCCAGTACTGACTTGAGAGAGCTTAGCCTCCAGTTTGGCTATATGGTTGCATCTCTCGCATGTGTTGGAATTTGTTGGGAGGAGGAGAGGGAGGAGGAGAGGGTTGTCTGTGTACATGAGGCAGTTGTAACATTGCCTCAAGATTCCCAGATACACCAGCTGGACCAGAGAGGAGATTGACAACTGACCTTTGGACATATATGTTAAATAGAGATAGCTCTATGTATATAGTTATACAATACATCTATATGATAGAATACTTACTGATATCGTATATAGAATGAGAAGGTGACTCTCTAATATAGCAAATAGATTATGCAAAGTTGTAAATATATGCACCGTACTAATAATCACTCACATCATACTAAATGTGTAATAACTGTATTATACTCAGACAATATCACTGTTTTATGATGGATAAACTTTATCCTCAGATATATTAACTATATGGTATTTCATGAAGTAAGATAAAATACTCGTCTTGTTTTTAGCAGTCTTATCATAGATAGCCCATATTTACAAACCTATTTAGATAAGTGATGTTCCGACAGGTTGGGTAAAATTCTACAGTGTTCTTACTAAGTGGGATTATTTCCTATTAAATATAATATGTATCACTATTTTCTAGGTATTCCTCATGCGTCTAAAGCACTTTTAATGGATACTTTACCATTCAGCACGTTCTCCTTATCTGCTGTAAGTTTTTGAGTATCCATCTGAGCTCACTTCTTTCTGTCAGATTCTTAATGTTACCCAGCCTTTGCCCAGTAATAACTTCTTCTAATGCTATCAATTTAAAATCACGGTATATGCCACTTCTGTCTATGTATTTAGAGGGCTGGGTAATATTAAGAATATTATAATATAAATACAAGGAATACCGAAAAAATAGTGATACATATTATATTTAATAGGAAATAATCCCACTTAGTAAGAACACTGAAGAATTTTACCCAAACTGTCATAACATCACTTAGCCCATATTTACTAACCTATTTAGATATCTATGATAAGACTGCTAAAAACAAGATTTGAGTATTTTATCTTACTTCATGAAATACCATATATTTAATATATCTGAGGATAGAGTTTATCTATCCTAAAACAGAGATATTGTCAGTGTATAATACAGTTATTACACATTTAGTATGTTGTGAGTGATTATTTGTACGGTTCATATATTTACAACTATGCATAATCTATTTGCTGTATTAGTCACCTTCTCATTCTATATATGATATCTGTAAGTATTCTATCATATAGATCTATTGTATAACTATAGCTATACACACAGAGCTGTCTCTATTAACATATATACTTATACCAAAGCATCCATCCATCTCTAAATGGATGTTGGAAGACCTTATTCATATAAAGTACACTAAATTTTAACTACTATATAGTTGTGTAAAAATGCTTTTGGTAAACAACAATATAATGTTCCGAGTGTCATATAAAGTATATACTTGGGGCTTATATGTAGGACAAGAACATGTAATAAGTCCTGATTTTTTTAACTGCTTACATATCTATTCGCACCAAATTGCCTATATATGTATGTATGTATGTATATATATATATATATATATATATATATATATATAATGTATTGAACTATTATTATCCATAGAATATATATTTTATGGTTTGAATGGGTTGCCCAGAGGTATAGAGTTAAAGTTATGTTTATTATATTTGTTTGAAGTTGAGCCTGGATGTATCCATATAATGTGCCTAGTGCTTATATTACATATACTTGATTGACACATGAAAGACAGAAGTGCAACGGTATGATTTGTTTCTATGGGAAAAGCATAAACCTTCCTTGTTTAAAACTGTCTACATTTATGAATTAGTGACTTGATGTATTCTAGATTATTTAGCAATGAGATATATATTTTATAATACTTGGTTGTCTATTATAATTAAATGAAGAAAGTGGGAAGAAGTAAAACGGAACATTTGTTGAGTGTGATGATATTGCGCATGCGCAGAGGCGCTGTAATGAAGACAAACACACTTTTTTCATTTCTAACTTTTGGAAATGAAATATAACACAAAGAGGGTGCAATATAAGTATATCTTAAGTGGATTACACTCGCTGGACAAGTTTAACAGTCGAAAATGTGATGAGACAAATTAGAGTTTTAAAATGGAATTTGAACACATGGCATGGGTAACTTATTTGCATTTTAAACTGCAACTTTATTTACACTGTTAGAAGTAGTAGGAATGTATAGAAAGCTAAACCTAGATTTGTTATTGTAATAATTTTTAAGTAACAGCATATATCTGAAGCAAAGCAGATAACATAAAGCAATATAATTCTAGCAAAGAAATATAATGAACAGAGACTTTCAGTACCATTGTTTAAATAATGATGTTTAGCATAATATATAGCATTTGACATGCTGCTGATGGAAGCAATGTTCTGAAATGTTTTCAATTATACCATGATCCCCCCAAAACGTGCACGCTGATTGGCCAGCGTGCCCGTTGTAAATCGAGTTATACTAATGGAAAAGGTCCGTCGCCGGACTTTTTCCATTAGTGTAACTGCGTTTTAAACACTGTCTCGCTATGTTAAATGGGTTTAACATAGCGAGACAGCTTTAAAATAAGCAACGGAGATCTCCGCTGCTTATTTTAGCTGTCTCGCATGTTAAACCCATTTAACATAGCGAGGCAGTGTTTGTGCAACGGAGAAAGCAAGATCTCCGTTGCTTTTATGTCTCGCTATGGTAAATGAGTTTAACATAGCGAGACAGTTAAAATAAGCAACGGAGATGTCCGTTGCTTATTTTAAACTGTCTCGCTATGTTAAACTCATTTAACATAGCGAGACTAAAAAGCAACGGAGATCTTGCTTTCTCCGTTTTTTGCTCAACTCTGATGTACTGCGCAGGCGCGCAGTACATCAGAACTGCCGCGGATGCCAGACATCTGCGGAAGGGCAGTAAACAGGCATTATACTATGCCATTATTTAAGAAAAGTAACAGTTTCTTTTCTTAAATAATGTCATATATAATAATAACCCACTTCTGGGTGTGGGTAATGCTAAATTTACCACGGTTGGCTTTGTTTGGTCCCTGGCTTCGCCTCGGGACCAAACCACGCCAACCGTGGGTAAATTTAGCATTACCCACACCCAGGCGTGGGTTATTGCTATAATATTAAATGCTTGTAGATGCCTATGAATGCTTTGACTGCTGAAATAGACTTTTAATGTGCTATATAAATTATATTTTAAAAGTAATACTATGTAATATAGATGAAGGTACTGATGCTTTTAAAAGAGGGTGTGTCTATAGTAACTTGATTGGCTGGGAGTGGTCTTTCAGGTTAATGAGGTATACAGGGACAGCTTAAAAACCTCTGTGTGTGTTTTTTTTTATATTTGTATATGGTCTGAAGAAGCCACGGATAATGGTGAAAGCGCTTACCGAATATTAAAGTTCTTGGTTTATTTTATGTAGTCTGGAGCTATACTTCGTACAACTGCTGCCATATTTTTCTTTGCTGCTGTTGTGCAGTATTATTATGAATGGGTTTATTGAGATTTTTATGTAAGATGCAAAGTATTTCTAACCTGTAAATGCACATTATGTGTTCATTGTGTTTTATAAAGAAGGGGATGCAATATTTCCTTAAAAACAGGAAAGGTAGTTTTTAACTATGGACTTGTGACTGAGTTTAATGTATAAAAAGTGTGTGATTTTGAAATGATTGTTTTGATGAAGTCAGAATTACCACTGACTAAAGCGTTAAATCTTTATACAGTAAAGTGTTCCCGAAGGGTTGCATCTGTCGTTTTTTTGTTTTATACATATTGAAGGTGTATCAAGTTGAGCTTACTTGAAACAACAAACAGAAGATTTTCTAAGCAAAGATATGAAAATATTATGGGTCATACAAAGGAATTCAAACAGTATACGTAAGAAGACATAAATTGCAGCTGTTTAGAGATTACTATGAGAGGTTGGCTGAGCAGTTTATCAGCAGTTCCTAAAGGTACACAGTATAACACCCCCAGGCATAAAATCAACTATATTCAAGGTCGCTTGTTTAAGATGGATGAGGTAGTAGTTTCTAATCAGCTCAGAGCATCAGTGCTAGAGAAAGTGCATGACCAAAAATGCCAAAAAAATAAACTGAACAAACCGTGCATGACTGTTCTATATGCATCGTAATCAGAATCCTCAAGAAGAGATGATACTTCTTGAAATACCAAATCTGCATTGGAATAAAGTTAGGACATACTTGTTTCATATAACTCTTAGCTTTCCAGATTTTTGTAGAATGCCCAGGTATTTGTGTGAAACGTTTGGTCTGTTCCTCATAACATTTGTGTTTTTTGCTAAATCATTGAGGATTAAAGTCATTAAATAATGGCAGACATATGCATTTTAGATTTTATATCCTTCAGAAGATGCATGCTAAGTATGTTACTTTAGCAAATTTCTGAGCTTATAAGATCATGTTTTAAACCTGCCCTTGATTTTGGGCCCTTTTCCCTCCTTTATTGTTAGCTTGCCCAGAATTCTTGTAACAAGAGGTTGAGAGGTATGTACATAATTTCATTATCTGATGTATGTGGATGATTGTTCAAAAATATCCAGATGTGATTTTGTTGATGTACAAGTGGCGTTACTGTTTTGAAAAGCACATTTTCAAGACAAGTAATATCAGATACACCAATGTCTGAAAATGTTCAACCGTTTGTAAACCAGGAGTTCAAAGTACTTGGAGAATATAAACACAATATTTCAATCCCAAGGTTATCACCAAAGTAACGGTCAAGTAAAAAGAATATTTCAGATGACAAATAAATAAATGAGCAAAAGAGACTACAGATACCAGCAATACAAATATTTATTAATCTGTAGTAGAAATATGTCATTGCAAATAACCAAAATATCACCGTTTCAGTTTTGGATAGAAGAAAGCAAACGGTAAACTTACTGTATCTATTTTCTTTGTTATTACTAAATAATCCAGAGAAATGTTGTTGTGCTAATTTAGATCAGTGATAAGTAACCAGGCTACACAGAACAGTTATTATAGCATGCATAAGAAACCTTTATCTGTTTTGGAAAAGGGAGGAAGAGACAGAGAGATGGAAAGGATGGGGAAATAGTACAAATGCAAGGAAGTTTGCATAATGGACATTTTAAAGCTATGTTATTTAAAAATGCACCTGAACCTAGATCCTGTTACATTCATGGAGCAGATTAGTGCATCTGCAGAAGAAAGTGAAGAAGTGATTTTATGTTTTGAAGTCGATGTGAGCGAATGATGAATCTGAAAGGTAGCAATAAGGGTTAAGAAAGCTTAGATGTATATAGGTAGACTGAAATGAAGGTTACATTGGTAAACAAAGAGTTCATAAGAGCAGCTAGAAACATTCAGGACTAAATCAAGTGTATAAAATTAGTCTAGAAATAAATTCAAGCAGTTACTGCTGTGTGATGCTGTTGAAGAGCATATTCCTTATTCATGATTTGGAATATCACTAAAGAGATACTGTGATTTGTGCAGATCAAATCTGTGGAAGTCAGGAAGAGTCTAAGGACTGAAAAGTACCTAAAGCATGTTGCTTTTAACTATGCCTAATTTTATTGTAAATACCATTGGTATGCTAGTTTAGCACAGTCTAAAGTAATAATAAACTTTTTAAAAATATTTTAACGTATGCTAGTAATAATCTGTTTATCACCTAACTGTAACAAAAATAGGGAGTGTGGAGTATAGCTTTAAGAAAGGGTCTGTCTTTAAGGGATGTATGTCAAGAGCTCATGCCTTTAGCAGGGAAGACCCTGACCTGCTAATATGTCTCAACCTCTTCACTTAACCGGTTATCTTTGACAAATTATTCAAATGAGTATCACATCACCTATTATACCACTATTACACTGTTGCATTTTGAGCATTATACAGTGCAGTAAATAATACAGTTAAAATATGTTATTCATATAGGGAGATGGTCTTCTGCATGTTTTTTCTATCTTCTACAGTCTCATCCCTGTAGCTTAAGACTGACATACAGGTGATACTGAATGTAGTTTCACCCTTTAAGCTACATGTGGATCGTTCTCCTCTGATCTGAAGGTGAACACAGAGCCAAACTTTCACTTCTGCTCATTGATTGATGCCTGAAGTGGTGGATATGACTCATCCTACTTAAAGCCACATGTCTTTTTACAGAGCCAGGCTTTAACAAGCTTGCATACATTTTTTTACTGTAGCAAGTGATTCCTTTCACAAGGTGCCCCCAGGGAAATTCTGTCCAAATAGTGGCTGGAGTTCAGATTTTTTTTTATACATAAGTAAACATTTGAGTAGATTGGGTACTCCTGATCGATGGACTCTTCCAAAACTGGTGGTAACAGTGCAGAGTGGAATAGGAAAGACGCTGAGGAGTACAGGTAAGCAGTTGTGTAGATGCATGTCTCGGAGCACCATTCTATGCTGCAGCGATGTAGACCAGTGCAGGTAGACAAAATCAGGCACAGAAGGCTGCGGAGTTGAATATATTAGGCAGGAAGGGAAGTCATTAACTTTCATTGAAGCTGGTCAGTAAAGTAGAAGAAGACCACGATTGTCAGAGAAGTCATTCATCATCAAAAGAAAGCAGCGTGGCGTTTAGAAACACTAATTAATCTCTCTGATCCTCCTGCTTATTCTGGCTTAATCTTTTAAAAATTTGATTGATTTTGCAGCTCCCAGTTCACCATGAAAGATGAATAAAGCAGTGAACAGTGAGAAACAGACAGCTTAGAAGGAAGGATTTGATGGGCTCGACTTTTCCTGGTTTACTGATGAGTAATTAGCAATGCATTCAAGTGTTAAATCATGATACAGTAGGTGTGATGTACAGATTAGTGCATGTACCTCAAAAAAGTTTCAAACACCTATATAAAATGTCTGTGTATGTGCACTGTATGCTCAGTCAGCACTTGGTGTATGCATGGCAGTTAAGTGGCTTCAAACATATTTCTTTGTTTCGTATGAGCTTCTTCAAAGTATAACACACAGAGAAGAAAAGTGTCGACAAGATTTTTGATGGCTCATTTGGGAAAAGTCAAAGAATTTAAACCTGTGATAGAGCCATGTTTTGCATATGTTGAAATAACAAAGCTTTTTTGTGATGAATGTTATTCCATCAGAAAAACATGTGGAAATTTTATTCAGTGTTATGGATATGTCCATGTGTAGATTACTTCAGAACTTGATTCAGCCAGAAAAAAAAACTTGAATTGTATGACCTGTGCATTAAAATTTGAGGGAGTGTTCTAAGACAGCAACTGGTACTGTAAGAAAGGCTTCATCTTGATCATTGCAGCCAGAGACGTAATAAGAAGTGGATGGAGTACGTTGTATTGGAACTAAGTGCATTGCCCTTTGAATTTGGTATTAACTTGAATGAAAGACTTAGAGCTTGCCATCTTATCATAAAAGTACCATATGAATTCAGTTTAACATTTTCCAAGATGTCTGAGATTGCTACAGAGATGGAGTCTGCAAACAGAGCTATGCAACAGCTAAGGATCTTGCTTTTTTCCCACTTTTCTGAGATTTAAAAAAGTTCAGTTACAGGCTTGCTGTTCTTGAACTGTTTGTAAGTTTCTTGGAGGCCATTTTTGGCTTGGGATAAAGGGAAGTCTCTCTGTTGATCAGTGGCAGTGAAAAACATTGAGCAGCCTGCCTGCCCCTGTGGGAGTGGTTACTGACTTGAAACTGTAGTTTTATTGGCCATTTTGGGTCAATTCCAAACTCCTTCATCTTCCTCTCTTAAAACCTGGTTGCCTCGTGGTTTTGGTGTCTTTTCAGGCTTGTTGGCTGTTGGTGAAGCACCCACCAAGAGGAGAAAACGCTGAGAGAAGAAAGGAGCCACTTTTGAGATTTTAAGTATTTTTCCTCTGTTTATTTGCTAAGTTTTTCTGCATAGCTGCCTATTTTTGAGCATTTTCTGGCTTGTTAAACTTGATTTCTGCATTAGTAACTGTATTTAGAGCACAACCTAGAGCTGTTTACTGAATTTCCTGTTTGCACTTATTTTTAAAATCGTTTTTTTCTCAAAACTTGCATTTTATCTGTCTTTGGCCTAGCACTCTTGTGTGGGGTCATTTACTGCACTGTTATAACTTGTTGATACTTGTGAACCTCTGCTATCTCTGAAAAAAACAAAAGAGCAAAAAAAATCTTGCTTTTTTCCCACTTTTCTGAGATTTGAAAAAGTTCAGTTACAGGCTTGCTGTTCTTGAACTGTTGGTAAGTTTCTTAGAGGCCATTTTTTGCTTGGGCTAAAGGGAAGTCTCTCTGTGGATCAGTGGCAGTGAAAAACATTGAGCAGCCTGCCTGCCCCTGTGGGAGTGGTTACTGACTTGAAACTGTAGTTTTATTGGCCATTTTTGGTCAATTCCAAACTCCTTCATCTTCCTCTCTTAAAACCCTCTTTTGCGCGGTTTTGTGCATAGCGCAACAGCGGGCAGCGCCGCCTAATTGGGTTTAAACTATTCCTGGCTCCACAAAGTCTGCTCTTCACTTTTTCCCTTAGAACTGCTCTATCTCTCAATTTAAACACCATATTCTCATTCTAAGGCCCTTCACTGGTCCAATTAAGTAATCCTACAAGTTAGCACTATTAAACCATAAGCACTACTTACTCTTGTACTCTCTACAATTACCCTGTCCTCTATTGGTCCGTCTTAAATTCAGTTTCCCTATATTACTCTAGCATGTCCAAAGATCAGTCAGTGGTTTCCTCTCCAGTCCAGCTGGTGAATCTGGGAATTTTGAGGCAATATTACAACTGTCTCATGTACACGGACAACCCTTTCCTCCTCCAAACAGGTTCAAATATATGTGAGAGATGCAACTATTTAGCCAAACTGGAGGCTGAGCTCTCTCATCTCAAAACTGGTGTAACCAGTCAGGAGGAGAATGTAACCTCACACAACACAATTCCAGTATCACATAGTCCCACCACATCAGCGAACCAAACACATAAATACACAAAAACATACGCGGAGGCTCTAAATAAAAATCTACCTAAGCAACAGAGACCTCCAAAGCAGACATCCAAGCAAACGCTACCTCAAAACAAAACACGCACAACACATAGCCCACAAAGTAAATGTGCCAAGCAGCCACAGCCCTTAAGGCTGAATAACACACCTGATGCTCTTGTAATAGGTGACTCTATTGTCAGACACACTGACGTCCCGCTCACCAGGCTGAATAAAGAGAAGGTCACGGTGAGCTGCATGTCGGGTGCTAGGATCCGCCACATAACGCAAGCACTCAGGTCACTCCAAAGCAAATACAAATATGACTCAGTCATTGTACATGCTGGTGTGAATGACCTGAGATGTACCTCCCTGGACTACATGAAAAGAGACATAGAGGAGCTCTCTGATCATGTAGCCCAGGCTGGTATGACCCTGACCTTGAGCAGCATCTTACCCTCACCTAGAATGATGCCACAGTACAAAGACAAAATGATCGATTTTAACAACTGGCTAAAATTTTGGTGTCATTCAAAGGGGATCCAGTGTCTGTCAGCCTGGGATGACCTGCTCGACAAGCCACGTTGCTTCGCTAGGGACGGCTTGCACCTGTCACCACTGGGCTTTCGGATATTGGCAAAGGCTCTTGCCACCCCCATAGTGCCTTTTTTAGGCAAGGCTCAAAAGTCAAACCCACCCCCATAGACAGCACAAGGAACAAGAAACTAAGGGTAATGCTGCTTAACGCCAGAAGTCTTAACCTCAAGATGCACGCACTCGAAGCTCTCCTCAGTATGGAGAACATCGACCGGACCGAACCACAAAAGGAGGGGGAGTTTCCATATTTATCAAGGATATCCACACCTCCAGGTTAGTGGCATTGCACGAAGTATCGGAGACCATCCATGTGCAACTAGCAGTGGGCAAGACTGCTTTTCAATTTATAGCATCATACAGACTACCCTCTCAAAGTCAGGAATCCCACTCTGCTTTCCTGAAAACATTGGAGAACATGAAGATCTCTCCGAACACCATTATATTGGGCGACTTCAACTACCCAAACATTGACTGGGAGCACTACTCAAGCCCCAGCACGTTAGCCCAAAGGTTCCTGGAAATTATAAACTCAAATGCTATGAAACTAGTCACCACTCCCACAAGAGGGGACAACATACTAGACCTGATCATTACCAACATGGGGACTCTATGCTCCACACCAGAAGTATATCCCTCATTGGTAAGATCAGACCATAAATTAATTTCACTGGATGTCCACATCCCGACCTCACCCCCAGCCCAGAAAACCACAGTGAAAAACTTCTCAAAAGTGAACTTCTCACTTCTCAAAACCGAAGTGGAATCCTTCAAGGCCCTAGGGCCAGTGGAAACTATGGCCCAAACTGCAGAATCCTATATAAACGCATTCTACTGACATCTCCAGGAATGCATGGATCATGCTATCCCAAACAAAACCAAGACCCAATCATCCAAAGGCAGGCGTCCAGTCTGGTGGACCTCTGCCATAAATAAACTGTACAACAGAAGGAGGAAGCTACTACATGATAGAGCAAAATCCCTAATAGGGAAGGCATCTCTGATCAGTACTAGCAAAAAATTACAATCCCTCATAAAATCCTTCAAGGCCAGCTTCGAGAGAAAAATTGCACAGACACCAAAGACAATCATAAGGCTTTTTTCAGTTATGTTAGGAACCTGGGATGCAACTCCCAG
This sequence comes from Protopterus annectens, assembly GCF_019279795.1. NCBI lineage: Eukaryota > Metazoa > Chordata > Ceratodontiformes > Protopteridae > Protopterus > Protopterus annectens. Next base: position 1,346,780,745 of record NC_056728.1, read on the forward strand.
ACTTGTTCTGAGTTGATTCTAAACGACAAAAAATACACTGAACCCACAGACATCGCCAATATCCTGGCAGACAGGTTCAGTGCAAACTTCTCCACCCCCCCCCCCCCAAAAAAAGAGCAAGCATCTATCCCAGCAGAGGGCTGCCTCCCAAACATCACTGATGTTCAGGTGAAGGCTGTCCTCTCCAAAGCAAAAAACACTGCTTCCATGGGACCAGATGGCGTCCCAGGTTGCGTCCTACATGAACTCCAAGAGGAACTAATCCCTCAAATAAAACAGCTATACAATCTCAGCCTCACTACAGGATATGTGCCCACAGAATGGCGTACAGCAACAGTGGTCCCACTCCACAAAGGTGGAGCCTCTACGGACCCTGGAAACTATCGCCCCATAAGCCTAACTAGCTTAGTCTGCAAGGCTATGGAGAGGATCATCATGGAGCTCATAAACAAAGACATTGGGGACCTGCAGACACTAGATCCTACCCAGTTCGGCTTTGTCAAGGGCAGATCCTGCCTTTTGAACCTGGTTGACTTCTTCGAAACAGTCACCAAAGCCATAGATGAAGGGAAGGTAGTCCACACAGCCTATCTGGACCTTGCAAAGGCATTTGACACAATACCCCACTCGGGCATCATAGATAAGCTATCCAGCTTAAATATAAACCCCTATGTCACAAGATGGGTCACAAACTGTCTCTAAGACAGAACCCACAGAGTGAGAGTTGCTGGAGCCATGTCAGACTCGAAACCGGTCACAAGTGGCATCCCACAGGGTTCTGTCCTGGGACCACTCTTGTTCGGTATATACTTTTCCGAGGTACAGGCAAACGTGGGAGGACTATGGCTCACCAAGTTCGCAGACGACTGCAAACTGGGCGCCATAATAGACTCTCCAGCTGACACAAACATCCTTCAAAAAGGTCTCACAGAGACAGATAACTGGTGCCAGCGCCATGATTTAAAGCTAAATGCCAAAAAATGTATAGTCATACCCTTTGGCAAAAACAATGTGCCCACAAATTACCACATAGGCGGAAACCCATTAAGTACAGAGAAAGTTATTAGGGACCTGGGGACCCAAGTTGATAGCAATCTCTCCTTTGAAAACCACATTGCCAAAGTGGTTAGAAAGACCTTCTACGTAGCCCACCTCATCACGAAGGGTTTCACATCTAGATCAAGAGAGGTAATTGTGCCCCTTTATTCATCCCTCATCAGGCCCATCATAGAATACAATGCCCTTTGGGATGTACCTTACCCGACACCTGCAGCAATTAGAAAGACCCCAAAAGTATCTCACAAAGAGGATCAAGGGTCTCAAACAGATGCCATATGCTGCTCGGTTAAAAAAACTCCAGCTCTACTCAGTTGCATACCGCCTACTTCGAGGCGATCTATGCCTGACATACAAAGCTATGTCAAATCCAGAATTAATGGACATGCTCCACCTCAGTAAATCTAAATCCCTTAGAGCCACACGCTCGAGGGACTTGAACCTCAGCACAGAAATAAATAGAACTTGCTGGAGGGACAGGTTCATAACCCAGAGGCTCCCTTCGCTCTGGAATAGAATTCCAGTTCATGTGAGGCAGAGCACCTCATTGAATTTCTTCAAGAAGAATCTCGATAGGTGGATGGGGGATCGTAGGTTTGTCCCAGGGATTACTCCCGTGTCACTATTAGACAGAGGTACAGTAAACTAAACCTTAAAAAGGGCACAGTATACTCAAATCAAGGGGTAGCATAAGCCATACATAATCGGGCTAGTCTTATAATTGCCCCAGGGCAGATAGCCTAGTATGAACCTAAATCCTGCAAAATGTTTAACAATTCTGTAATAGGAAAATTGCATTGCCCACATCTGTAATTAGACAGAAATGCTGTAATTGTAGAAAAATGGCAAAATCAGGCTTATAAAATGAGTCTGCCACTATAAAACAGTCACATTAATGATATATGTTCATGGTAAAATACTAAAAATATATACAATCCACAGTTCTTGTAAGTGCTTAGAAGCTGATATGGAAAGAGCTAATGGGATTCCATTGCCTGTTACACCTGAATGAATTTAATGCATTGTTTCCTAAGTACTACTGTAAGCTCAAAGCGACACAAATGAGAAATAATAACTACAACATGCTGTGAAAACAGAATGTTTTTCTTTAGTTGTAAAAAGCAAAGGATCAGTTTCTTTTGGAGGGAACTAGCTGTAGGAGTTGATGTTAAACTGAATGCAATCAGATGTGGCTTAACCTCCAGCAAGTTGACAGCTTAGTCCTGATTTATTTTTAAAACTACTTTGAAAAGTAGTAACTTCTTGGAGAATAAAATAGATATTCAAGAAAAAGAAAAAGGTACTGGATGATTTTCAAAGAAGCCTCAGAAGAAGACAAATGAACCATTTTATTCAAGAAGTTAACAAATTTGACAAGTGAGGTGGTTGACCTTCACAAACTGCAGTGAAACAGGAGTAAATAATGTGAAAGCAGATGTCTTTTCTATTAAGAAGACAGTTAATGTATTTGAGGATAGAAAAAAGAAATGTAGCTTCTTCAAGAGGAAATAGATTGGGTGACATGTCACATTACTGGCATTCTAGAATCTGTAGAATATGAAGACTAATGTTCGTTAATGAAAAATGTAATTATACAATGATAGCTCGTTGGTATTCAAAAATATGCATGCTGATTGGTCAATCCAGCCAGTGTGCCTATTTTAAATCGACCATATACCAATAGAAAAAAAAGTTCAGCGGGTAAAGTACTATTCAGTGGCCAGACTTTTCCACTGGACTACGCTATGGAGGGGACAGCGCAAAAAAAGAAGAAAAGTTAAGTACATTCTGAAAAATGAAAGGACAGAAATGTACCTGATTTTCCTTCTTTTTTTGGGCTGTCCCTCTGTAAATCTAAGCAGATTCTCCTACCGATTAACTGTCCAGATCTTAGCAGAATGTCCAGATTTTTGTCTCCTAGCAGCAATGGTGATTCTCTTTCTCCATTGCTACTCTTTAAGGCAACTTTTATTCAGCAGCACTGATGTAATGTGTAAGTGTGGGAATGTAACTCCTGTACGCATGTGTAGTACATCAAAAATCGCAGAAAAATGGCAAACCGTATGAAGGAACACTACGGTGCCATTCTCCAAAGACATTATTTAAGAAAGGTAAGCAATTTCATTCTTCCATAATAGGTTCATAGGTAGGTACTAGGTTATCTGCCCGAGGGCATTTATAAGCCTAGCCAGAGTGTGTCAGCTTTCACCACCCCATTGATTAATTAACTAAGCCTCTGTCAAGAAGAGCCAATGAATTGATCCCAGGTGTGTATTTTCTGTTACCCATCCACTCGTCAAGGTTTCTTTTGAAGAGTGTTAGTGAGGGGCTCTGCCTAATGTAGTTAGGAATTTTGTTCCAAAGCATGGGGAGTCTGTGTGACAGGAATCTAACCCTCCAGCATGTTCTATTTATCGTTGTGGTGAGGTTTAGCTCACTAGAGTGAGTGGCTCGCAGTGACTTGGATTTCTTTAGGTGGAGCATGTCCATCAATTCTGAGTTGGACATGGCTTTGTAAGACGGGCAGAGATCACCTCTGAGTAAGCAATATGCGACTGAGTACAGCTGGAGTTTTTCCAGTCGGGCTGCATAGGACATATGTTTGAGGCCAGTAATCCTCTTGGTGAGGTACTTTTGTGGTCTTTCCAGCTGTTGGAAGTGTCATGTGAGGTACATCCCAAATGGGGCATTGTACTCTATGATGGGTCTGATGAGTGACGAGTAGAGGGGCACTATAACCTCTTTATTTCTAGATGCGAACCCTTTAGTAATTAGATGGGCTACATAGAAGGATTTCCTAACTACTTTGACAATATGATTGTCAAAGGAGAGATTACTATCCACCTGGGTCCCCTCTTCTGTATTAAGGGGGCTGCCATCTATGTGGTAATTCATGTTTTTTTCCCAAAGAGGATGACTATGCATTTTTTGGCATTTAGCTTGAGACCATGACTTTGACACCAGGTGTCCATCTCAGCAAGGTCCTTTTGGAGAATGTCCGTGTCAGCCGGAGAGTCAGTTATGGCTCCCAATTTGCAGTCATCTGCGAACTTGGTTAGCCATAGTTTACCTGTGTTTGCCTGTACTTCTGAGAAGTATATGCCGAACAGTAGGGGTCCCTTGTGGGACACCACTTGTGACTGGTTTAGAGTCGGACCTGGAGCCCGCTATTCATACCATGTGAGTTCTGTCTGTAAGCCAGTTGGCAACCCATCTCGTGACGTAGGGGTTTATGTTCAGGCTGGTGAGTTTTTCTATAATTCCCGAGTGGGGAATGGTGTCAAAAGCCTTGGCGAGGTCAAGGTAGGTTGTGTGAACTACCTTCCCCTCATCTATGGCCTTGGTGACTGTCTCGAAGAAGTCAACCAGGTTTAGTAGGCATGATCTACCCATAACAAAGCCGAACTGGGTCGGGTCAAGTGTTTGGAGGTTCCCAATGTCTTTGTTAATGAGTTCCATGATGATGCGCTCCATAGTCTTGCAGACCAGGCTAGTCAGCCTTATGGGGCGATAGTTACCAGGGTCAGTTGTGGCCTCTCCTTTGTGGAGCGGAATAACCGTTGCTGTGCACCATTCTATGGGCACATAGCCTGTGGAGAGGCTGAGGTTGAACAGTGTGTTTAGGTGAGTGGTTAGTTTGTTCTGTAGTTCATGCAAGATGCAGCCTGGGACACCATCTGGCCCCATTGATGCTGTGCTTTTGGCTTTTGAAAGGGCTATTTTCACCTGTGCGTCTGTGATTTCCGGGACACTACACTTTTTTCCGGTATTGTTATGGGCCCTTTTGGGGGTGAGAGGGAGGTGAAGTTTGCACTGAATCTATCTACCAGGATGTTGGCAATATCAGTGGGTTCAGTATATTTTGTGCTGTTTTGCAGTAGCTCAGAGCATATCTGCGAGTTGCCACTTAGATTCTTGACATAGCTAAAGAAGGCTTTGTGGTTATCTTTCGAATCCTTGGCTATCTTTCTTTCAAAGTTAGCCTTGGAGGATTTTATGAGGGACCTTAGTTTCTTATTGATACTGATCAGGGATGTTTTTCCTTCTTGGGATTTGCTTTTTTTCTGAACCAGTTTCCTCCTTCTATTGTATAGCCTGTTTATGGCAGGGGTCCACCAGACTGGTTTCCTTCTCTTAGGGGAGTGAGTCTTGGTTTTGCTAGGGATGGCACGATCTATGCATCCTTGTAGGTGCTCATAGAGTGCATTTGTAAAGGTTCCTGCATCTTGGACACTGTTATCCTTTAGCGTGAGGACTGTGAAACTTACCACCTCTGTCTTAAGTAAGGTGAAGTTTGCTATAGAAATGATGTTCTTCATCTCACATTGCTGCAGTCCTTACACTTGGGTAGTCCGCTGTCCTCGGTCGGCCCGAATATCAAAGTATAAGGCTGACGTCGGTCAAGGCGCATTTGACTGACATCAGGACGTCAGGGTACAAATGCGCATGACCGACGTCATATCCTCAGTCTTTTTTGCCGCATGGTCCGATGCAGAAGCAGCGTTGCAAGTGCCGGTTGGCGTTCTGAAATTGTTCGATTTCGGAGTTTCAGACCGAATCAAAGTTGGCTAAGTACCCCGTTGGGGAATATTTTAGTTTTTTCTTGCCTCAGTGGTTTACCGGATGTCAGAAAAGTGAATAATTGTATTTCTTGTGGGAAACAGATACCGCATAGAGACTACCATACTTTGTGTATTCCTTGTTTAGGGCCGGAGCACGACGTTGTTGGGTGTCGCTCTTGTGCTAGATTCAATAAGCGCACTATTAAGAGAAGATTAGATTATGCCAGGTTAGTCTTCGGGAAGCGGTGCAATTATAAAATGCCGTCGGATGCTCCGACGCCCGCTTCTTCGAAGAAGCGCAAGGACAAAGCTGTTAAACCTAGGCTAGAGGAACCATCAGTACCGGACGCCGGTTCTTTAGAGGTGTCGGTGGAGCCGGTGGTTCCACCGGAGGTTTCTTTGGGATCCCAGGGAGAGACTTTGTTATTGCAGGATGTGGCCTCTCAGGAGGCAGGCCAGGCTGATGGGGCTTCTCAGGTTACTATACTCCCCTCCCTGCCTAGGGTGGTTAGGCCCTCTCCTTCTGTTTCCAAGGCTTCTCCCAGGGGCAGGCCAGGTTTAGCTTCAGTTGGTGTTACCCCTAGTTCTTCAGGAACTGTGCCCAAGAAGCATATGCTTAAAATGGCAGAAGATTTGATTACTTTGATTAGGGGTTCTATGCCCCCTCCTGATAAGAGACCTAGGGTGGAGCCTGAGCTAGGGAGTTTTGAGCAGGCTTCAGATGTTTCAGAGTCTTCGGCTGAAGACTTGCAGGAGTACTCTCCTTATTCTGATTCTGATGTGGATGATTCTACTCCTTCTGCTTCTCCTCCTGAGGATTTTTCTTTTCAGAAACTCTTCATTCTATGAGGGAGCATTTTAAGTGGGAAGGTCAGGACTTCTCTGATTCCAGGAAAAGGCTTAGGGAATTTTGTTTTACCCCAGCATAGGCCTTTGGCTATACCTCCTGTTTTGGATGTAGTGGAAGATGTTTTACAGAGGCTTCTCTTAATCCTGATTCTTTGCCTCCTGCTCCTGTTAAACCGGATAGATATTACAGGGTGCCTGAAGCTCATAAGTATCTTTTAAGAGTCCTAGGGCAGACCCAGAAACTGTTAGCCAGGGGCCTAAAGGTGTTAAGGCTTCTGTTGTAAAGAATCCGGTTCCTGCAGACAAAGAGGCCAGGGCCTTGGATAGATGGGGAAAGAAAGTTTATACTTCTTCCACTCTTGCTATGAGGGCTTTGAATTGCCAGTTTCACATGTTGAAATACCAAAACTATCTCCTTTCTCAATTGAAGTCTAAGGTTGATGCTCTGGCAGAAGGTATTGATTGTAAAGAGTTGCAAGATTTAGTACATGTTTCTGAACAGGTGGGTAAGCATTCTTTGCAATGTGGTTTTGATGCTGTACAGGCCTCGTCTAGGGTGGCTGCCACTGGGTCAGTTCTTCGCAGGCACGCCTGGCTGAGGGATCAAAATTTATCTGACCATGTTAAAACAAGGATTTTAGATGCTCCTTTACAATCTGACATGTTGTTTGGTTCTCCTGTTGAGGCAGTTTTAAAGAAAATGGAAGACAAGGCTAAGTCTATGCAGACTGTTAAAGATTTTTTTGCAGGTCCAGCCTCCAAAGTTTAGTAGAAATTGGCCTACTAAGGGGTGGACGTATCCTTCTTATGATTCCCAGTCTAGGGGTAGATCTAGACGTGGTAGGGGCAGAGCTCAGGGCTCTTTCAGGCCTAGAACAGGAGTTCTCCTGCACAGTCTTCGGTGAGGGCAGGGGTCAGTCCTTTCGTAAACAGACCCAATGACCTACCTTTTCAGCTGCCAGAGCCTTCTCGTCTGGCAGCACCTTTGGGAGGAAGGTTGGCACTTTTCAAAGAAAATTGGAGTTTAATTACCCAAGACAGATGGGTATTGGATATCATACACCACGGTTACAGGTTTTATTTCCATACCTTGCCTCCTTTCAAAGGCATGCCAGACGTTCCTCCTCAACAAAGAATAGAGGCTCACAAGCAAATTTCTCTGTTACTCCAAATAGGGGCCATACAGCCGGTCCCTATGCCAGAAGTGGGCCTAGGATTTTATTCTCGCCTGTTCCTAGTACCAAAGAAAGGGAACACGTGGAGACCAATTTTGGACTTATCTATCCTCAACACTTATCTGGACATTCCCAAGTTCAAAATGTTGACGTTACAGCAGCTTTTACCTCTGCTGGGCAAAGATCATTGGATGGTAACTTTGGATCTGAAGGAGGCTTACCTTCATGTTCCTATCAGACTAAGTTGCAGGAAGTATCTGCGTTTTCGAGCTGGGACTTCTCACTATCAGTTCTCTGCATTGCCCTTTGGCTTATCTACTGCGCCCAGAGTGTTCACGAAAGTTCTGGCTCCAGTGATAGCTTTCTTCAGGCTCAAAGGAATACAGATCTATCCTTATTTGGACGACTGCCTGATTCTGGCTCAAGGAAGGGAAGAGCTTCTTCATCATTTGGAATATGTGATAGCAGTGCTAAGATGCCTGGGGTATTCTGTGAACGAAATAAAGTCCAGTCTAGTACCCTCTCAGGACATGTGCTTTCTGGGTGTGAGACTGAATACAGCATCCCAGATGGCCTTTTTAACCCCGGACAAACAAAAGAGTCTTTCCCTTTACTTCCATCAACTATCTCATCAGTCCGGGCTGACTGCAAGGACAGTCCTTCAAGCCTTAGGGTTCATGGCATCTTGTATTCTGGTGCTTCCCAATGCCAAACTGCATATGAGGAAGCTGCAATGGTATCTCAAAATGTATGGACACAGCACTGCCAGGATCTGGACACTGTCATTCAAATAATACTTTGCATTCAAAAGGAATTTTTGTGGTGGGCTCAGGAATGTCACCTAAACAAGGGACTCTCTGTGACCCGGCCAGAGGCGAGTCAGATTTTAACGACAGATGCCTCAGACAAAGCTTGGGGAGCTCATCTAAATGGAAAGTGGATACAAGACAAGTGGCCTGCCAGACTACAACATCTACATATCAACCTGAAGGAGATGTTAGCAGTCCAGTTTGCATTAATAGCTTTCAAGGATTTACTTCTTCCAGGGCAGGTGTTGATTCTAACAGACAACACAACTGTCATGTGGTACATCAACAAGCAAGGGGGAACGCATTCTTATCCTCTTATGCAGGCAAGCAATGATTTTGTGGGAGACTGCTCTCAGTTTACAGCTCAATCTTCAGGCAAGGTTTCTGCCAGGAGCACAGAACTCCTTAGCAGATGTGTTGAGCAGACGAATTATGGATCCCCACGAGTGGAAATTGGATCCTCATGTATTTCAGAAATTGACAGTGTCATGGGGAACTCCAGACATAGATCTGTTCGCTTCTCCACTAAACCATCAGCTGCCAAAGTTTTGCACAAAAGGTTTCATCCCACAGCTTGGAGAGTGGATGCTCTTTCTTTCAACTGGAGCAATCTTCATGTGTATGCTTTTCCACCTCTGCCTCTCCTCCCAAAGGTACTTCTAAAGGTCAGACAGGACAAGCCAAGGATGATTTTAATAGCTCCAGATTGGCCTCGACAGCACTGGTACCCATTACTGAGAAGTCTGGTACGGAAGCCTCCATGGCCTTTGCCTTCGATTCCACACCTGTTGTCACAGGAGGACAGCCATTTGCTCAATGTCAAGCTTCATTCTCTGCACCTAACAGCCTGGCATATTCTGTTTTGAATCATAGTGGGCCTCCACTTCCTCAGCAAGTTTTGAATGTAATTTTGGAAGCTAGAAGGCCTAGTACAAGGAAAGTGTACGCAGATAAATGGAAGAGATTTTTATTTTGGAGTGCAGCAAAAGATTTTGATGTTTCTGAGCCTAATTTGAGTGTGGCTCTTCAATATCTTACTGAGTTACTGGACAAAGGTTTGTCTTTCTCTTCTATTAAGGTTCATGCTGCAGCAATTTCGCTCACTATGATTGTGACCCACCATTGTTTTCTCATCCTTTGTTCAAGCAATTTCTTAGAGGGGCAAAGAATATAAGACCCCCACGAAGAGCTCCTACTCCTGCTTGGGATCTCAATTTTGTGTTGGAGAAACTCACTCTACAACCTTTTGAGCCTGCAGCTACTTCTGAGTTGAAATATTTATCATGGAAGACTGCTTTTTTGTTGGCCATTACCTCTGCAAGAAGGGTTTCTGAATTGCAGGCCCTTATGGCGGTTGAGCCTTTCTTGATTTTCCATAAGGATAGGGTATCTTTACGTACTAATCCTTCCTTTATGCCTAAGGTGGTTTCTAGTGTGGCTTTAAACCAAACTATTCATTTGCCTACTTTTATGCAAATCCCCAAAATAAAGGGGAAAAGATTTTGCACACTTTAGATGTACACAGGCAGTTGCGATATTATTTGGACAGAACTAAAGGGTTCAGGCAGTCTCAGCAGTTATTTGTTTCTTTTGCTTTGAGTTCTCAGGGCAAGCCTGTGTCAAAACAAACTATTTCTAAGTGGATTGGGTTTTGCATTGCTTTCTGTTATTCCCATCATGGCAAGGAGATTCCAGCTGGGATTAGGCCTCATTCCACTAGAGCTACTGCCACTGACAGCTTTCTGAGGGGGGTGGCAACCAAGGATATTTTGGAGGCAGCTACTTGGAGTTCAGTGCATACTTTCTCTAGGCATTATCACCTGCCACTTTACTCTAAATCCAGGGCTGGTTTTGCCACTGCTGTTTTGCAGGGCATTTTGGCAGCTCCTGCTTCCTTATAGTTTGGCCATCCTCCCATACCTCTGCTTTGGGATTCTAACCAAGTGTAAGGACTGCAGCAATGTGAGATGAAGAACATAGTACAGTTTTGTACCTACCATAAATGTAGATGTTCAAGATCCACATTGCTGCAGTCCAATTTACCTCCCTCCTTCCCTCTGTAGTTAGAGGTGGTTGTGTGGGTTGAGTTGTAAATATTGTGTATATAGTGTATATTTTGTACATATAATTAGGGCAAGGGTGCTTGGTTGTTTGTCTTGCTGTCTTTTGGTTTTGACCTTTATTTTTAGGGTCTTCTGACATCTGGGGCAAGAAAAGACTGAGGATATGACGTCGGTCATGCGCATTTGTACCCTGACGTCCTGATGTCAGTCAAATGCGCCTTGACCGACGTCAGCCTTATACTTTGATATTCGGGCCGACCGAGGACAGCGGACTACCCAAGTGTAAGGACTGCAGCAATGTGGATCTTCGAACATCTACATTTATGGTAGGTACAAAACTGTACTTTTTTCACTGTGGTTTCCTTGGTTGGAGGTGGTGGGGTGGTGTGGACATCCAGAGTGATTAGTTTATGGTCTGATCTAACCAGTGACGGATTGCCTCTGGTGTAGAACACCTGTCGCCCATGTTGGTGATGACCAGGTCCAATATGTTTTCAGCTCTGATAGGGGAGTTTACCAGCGGATCCAGGGCATTTGAATTGATAAATTCCAGGAAGTGCTGGACCTGGGAGTTTGCACTTGAGTAGTTGAAATCACCCAATATCAGGGTGTTCGGTAGGACTTTCATGCTTTCCAGTGTCTCCAGAAAGGTGGAGTGGTGGTCCTGGGTCATGGAGGGTGATCTGTAGCAGGTCACAATTTGCATTGCAGATTTGCCTGATGTTAGTTGCACATGGATGATCTCGGAGGTATCATGCTGTGCCACTAACCTGGAGGTGTAGGTATCCTTGATGACTATGGATACACCCCCTCCTTTTGTGTTTCGGTCCATGTTCTGTGGCCGAAATGTGTGGTATGAGTTGTAGCCCGGTAGTGCTTGGGTGCTCTGTGGAGCCTTGAACCAGGTTTCAGTTACTGCACAGATGTCGACGTTCTCCAAACTGAGGAGTGCTTCGAGCACGTGCATTTTGAGATTTAAACTCCTGGCTTTGCATTTTGAGATTTAAACTCCTGGCATTGAGTAGCATAACCCTCATTTTTTTATTTGTGCTGTTTGCAGAGGTGGGTTTGACTTTTGAGCCTTGCCTAAAAAAAGGCACTATGGAGGCAGCAAGAGCCTGAGCCAGTATTCGAAAGCCTAGGGGTGACAGGTGCAAGCCTTCTCTTGTGAAGCAATGAGGCTTGTCAAGCATGTCGTCCCAGGCTGACAGACACTGGATCCCCTTTGAATGACACCAGAAGCTTAGCCAATTGTTGAACTTGTAAACTCAGGAAAAACGAACAAACTGCAACAAAATGAAGGAGGAAAACGGACCACACCGGATACTCAAAACAGTTCCAATTAGCGCTTTTGTTTACAAAAATGAGCAAACTTTTTCAGACCTGGTCTGAAGAAGTTTGCTCATTTTAGTAAATGAAAGCGCTAATTCTAATTGTTGAACTTGATCATTTTTTCTTTATACTGCGGTGGTATTCTTGGTGAGGGCAGGATGCTACTCAGGGTCAGGGTCATACCCGCCTGGGCTACATGTTCAGAGAGGTCTTCCATGTCTCTTTCCATGTAGTCCAGGGAGGTACGTCTCAGGTCATTCACACCAACATGAACAATGACAGAGTCATATTTGTACTTGTTCTGAAGTGACCTGAGTGCTAATGTCATTGTATAATAGCAATAACCCACAAGTGGGTGTGGGTATATCAGGATGTACCCACAGTTGGCTTGGTTTGATCACTCAGGCTTCACCCTTGTTATCAAACCACGCCAACAGCGGGTAAATCCTGATATACCCACACCCACTTGTGGGTTATTGCTTAATGAATGACAGGACATGTTTAAGCAATAATCCACAGCTGGGTATCGACAATGCAGGATATACCCACAGTTGATATGATTTAGTCGTGAGGTGGTTTGATCACTTTGCTTTTCTGATCAAACTATGCCAACAGTGGATGAATCCTCCACTTTTAACAGACACACACGAGTGGATTCTTACTGTTATATAGTGGCATTATTAAAATAAAAATAGTTTATCTTTTAAAATAATGTTATTGTATGTTCATATTTCTTGTTTCTGTAGTCTTTTACACCATCCTTCCATGGCTAAGGACAACTTCCTAATGTACTGTGTATGCCTTGGCTGCTTGCACAGTACACTAGATTGCACTGTGTGACACTTGTTTTTTCTTTTTTATGACTCCGGAGAGAGCATGCATCCTACTGTTTAGCAAGAATGCTTGTGGACTTCTGATGTTCCAGCAGTGAATTTGGATATATTTATTTATTTATTTACACATATTTACCAGGATGATCCAACTGGGCAGAGACACTTTTCAGTAGAGGCCCTGGGAGAAAAGCTGCACATGAATTTACACAAAACAGTAAAGTTTTTACAATGATTTTTTTCTGCTGTACAACTGTTTGAAAATTAACAATTTATAAATAAATAAATAAATAAAATAGAGTGTGTCATATTTAGTTGACAATAAGGCAAGCTATGAGGGAGCTCTAACCAGAGAAGCTTTTTAAGGGCTAAGCAATGGTGTGACCTGTATGGTAGGTTTGCTGTGAATGTTGCAATTTTGTTATACCATTTTTCTAGTAGGTTCAGTTTGGTGGTTCTTAGATTGACAAGTATGGGGGCCCCATATAGAAGGGTTGGAAGTAAGTATGCTGTGGCTGTTATGTACTTTGGCTTTTTTCAGTTAAACATTTGTTAATACTCTAGAAAAAACAACTTTTTGATGCATTTTTAACTGTTTCTTTTATATGGAGATCAAATTTCATGTTTTAATCAGTTACTACTCCTAACAGTGTAGTGTTGTTGGAAGAGATTATGTGACGTTGAACTTCTCTTGGGATGTTTTATTTAGATGTAAAGAGGAGAAGTTTGTTAGGGGGGGGGGGTTCAATAGAAGCCCAGAGTTATAGAGCCAAGCTACTCCAGAGAGCAGGGATTCCTGTGTTTGCTGCTGCAACTTTTCAGTAGTAGTTGTTGTTGTTGTTATTATTTCTGCCATTGGAGAAGCTGAACTTTTGTTTTCTACCCTGTTTGATATTTATGTGTGTTTTCTCCACTTATGGGAATGCAGAACACTCCAGTTAAACGTTTGGTTTTAATAGCTGTAGCTGTCTGCACATGTTCTCTTAATATTGCTGGCTATACATTGGGCATGCTTATTTCTGCATTTAATCGGTGTGCACATTTTTTAATAATTACTGTTCATTGTATAATACAGACTCCAGAGAAGTTTTAAGATGGGACTGAAAGAATTTATAGAGAAGGTAAATGTATATAAAGAAAATAATTACCCAGATGTGGTAGTTTATATGCAGTCCTACCAGAGAAGAGAATTGTTGATGAATATAAGTAGAACATTTAAAGGAATAACATGGAGAATCTTGAAAATAAAAATATTGAATGATTTTTGAAAGAAGTTATTCAGGTAAGGCAAAAGATATATTGAGCAAATATCAGAACTTTATAAATAAGGTATACCAACACCTTTTGTTTATCAAGCAGTGTTAATAACTGTTTGGAAAGGTTAGGAGATTTATTGCACAATAAGTGAAGAACTGAATTCCCTGGTAAATGAAATAGAAAGTGGAAAATTTTTACTACAAAAGAATCCTAATATGAAAGAGCATTCCAATGTCACTGACATGGAATGGGTATTTTAGCAGATAAAGATATTGAGATTTACAAGGCCAAATAGTAATCCGAAAGATACTACAGACAGGAAAATTGGAAGCAGCATACAAAAAGAGGAAGCTATTTCTCAGGAAGAAGACATTATAATAAGTCATGGAGTGGAGCAAACGTTTTAGAAGAGTCTGAAGTAGATAAATATTTTTGGACTGCAGAAGGATAAAGAAGACTAGATGATCCACCAGGTAAGACCTGGAGAGATTGGAGTAGAAGTGTAAGGGGGAAGTTAAAGTAAACTCTGAAAGAAGGAAAACATTAAAGAGTTAATTAAACTATTGTGTTAAAGTAATAAGCTGGAGTTTTGCTTTGCTTAACTTGGGTTAACTATTTTTTTACAAAATGGTAAGATTTTTGTCATTGTTTATAAGTGATTATGTATTAAATGTTTATAATTGTACTTTTTCAGTACATCATATTGAGAGAAGGGGCTATAGGGAGCCTACATAAGTATTGACATTTCAATTGTTATTTTTGTTTAATGTCTGTTTGTCTTTCGGCTTTTCCCGGTTAGGGGTCGCCATAACAGAACACCGGTCCACTAATGATTGTCAGTTGGTTTTTATGGTCGAGTTGCCAGCCCAACACCCAACCTTCAATGAAGGCACGCCCATTCAACGCATGTCTTTCAAACTCCCACTTGACCGCAGGGAGGACATGCAGACTCCACACAGAAGGCACTCCCAACCCAAGCCAATAATCGAATGGGAGAACCTCTTGCTGTGAAGCAACAACGCTACTGCTGCACCACTGCGGATTGTGTGTAAATGTTTTTTTTGCAGTCAAATAAGCACAGTGATTTATAGTTTACAGGGTAATGCTAAGGCATCAGATTGCACAATTGATTAATACAAATAGAATCTGAAGATAAATGGTACAATGCTTCAAGTGTAGTACAGTTACATTATTCTGATGTTATAACATCAGAAGTGCAGGTGACGAATTTGAGATCACTTTTGTATCCAGTTTGAAAGAACCATCCTTCAAGTAAGATAGAAATGCAAGTCGAGCACTTCTGAGGCATTTTGAGGCATTTTGAAAGTATGTGCTTTATGCTTGACAATAAGAAAAACAACTTAAGAAAGGACAGACAGTTTTATTAAACAAGATTTTGTGAATGGTTTTGCAAGTTGATTAAAGAACTACTGCAATACATTGATAATCAATTCTCTCCCAGTCACTTTCTTACTTGTCGTAATTTAAGGACTGATTTAATACTTACGCATCCATTTAACCCTGGGTGCTTATCAGTCTATAATAGGCTAATCCATCTGTGCTCATTATACGCCATCAACAGAAACCTTGAAAACATAAAAAGTGAAGAGGATGAAGAATGTGATTGCGCCAGGAACATAAGATGAATATCGGTAGGTTTTGTTGAGCATTTCAGTGTTGAGCAGAAATGACATTTAGTAATATTTGGAAAATCATTGGATAATTAATGAAACAAAACCTGTACATAATGCAATAAAAGTGCATTGCTTAGTAAACATTTGCTGAAATTATTTATGTAACAAATTAGGTTTGTAGGCTGTGTTGGCAACCCATATTAGATGTCACCTGTGACATATTTTAGCCTGATACATTGCCATGAAGCTTTAATGACTTAAGGAGGCAGGAGTGTAGAGGTTATCATGATTATCACATTAACATGTATTTATTTCAACGTTTAGTTTCAAAGTAGTAGCATTATTTAAACTGTTAAGCATATATATTTCATAATGTTTAAATATTATTCCAAGTTTGAATTTTTGTTCTAGAAAGTGTTTTTGGTTTGAAATATACTTGCACTGGCTAGTGAACTGTATTTTTGAAAATTTGCTTGCAGATGGACACAGTTGCACTGTGGGCTTCAAGGAGAAATTTTCTATTGATAATTTTATATTTGATTTTTACAAGTCACTTTATTTCCTTTGTGCAGCTTAGTTCCAGCCATATGTTTGATAATCACAAAGCGAAGTACAAGTTGCAAGAAATATATTATAAACGCTAACCTCTGCTTCTTAGAATATTGAAAGATAGCACATCCGTATTAAAGAAGAAAGAGAGCTTGACAGATATTATTGCAAGAGATGAAACAAAAGGTACAAGATAAAAATAAATTACATGTAGGAAATTCTCATTAAATAGAGGCAGATCATAATACAGGGATGGGAAAACAAATGTAGAAATTTTATTTAAAAAGATCAGGGGTACTGAGAAATTGATAAAGAAGTGGAGGGGGGAGATGGATAATATGGTCAAGGAAATTAGGCAAGAAATAGGTTCATAGGTAGTTACTAGTCTTGCAATCCAAGGGACCATTGAAGAACCTAGCCCAAATCCCCAGTTTTCCGTAAGCACTGTATGGTTAAATAACTTGATTAAGGTTATACAGTAGGCAAATGAGGGCTGAGAGAATCCGTCCTTTACCACAGGAACTACAGCTCAAAACTTTAATCCTCTGTGCCAACTGTTGAAAATGGGGTGTTAGTAACAATATTCCCTGAACAGAGAGAAACACGTTTATAAGTACGTGCATACATACATACAAACGGGTGTCAATTCTAAAGGAGTATGCGATAATCAGTTAATAGTGGCAACTTTAGTCTAACTCAGAGACTGGACAGATATTTAGAGAAATGAGGAAACTAGACAGTACACTTTTAGAAGAAATCTGATAACTTGGCAAGCAGTTTGGATGTATTCAGTTAACGAAGAGTTTACAGAGAAATATATTTTATGTTTTCTTGAAGGATGGATGTGTGTCAGAGCAAGAGTAGTGGCTGATGGAAGAAAAGAAAAAGCAAAAAATAATGAATGACCTAAAAACTGAACTTGAGAATTCAGTTATTTTTAGGTCAGACAGATCATAAAACAGATAAAAAAAATAAGCACATGGAAAATTAGGCCAAGCTAGCTATAGTAGAAAACAGTAATAAAATTGTACAAGTACCATGTTGAAAAGCAGTTTAATTCATAAAACATACTACACAAATTAAGTAAACTTTGTTATACAATATTTTTTTTTCAAATGTTTGAATTCCTTCACAGCCATTAGCTAAAATCATGTGGCAGTAGTCTTCCAAGTTAAACATGCTTTAGTAGAGTTAAATAATTAATGCATCTGTGTTTGGCATGTTTAAAAAACATTACTAATTTAAACACTTAATTGTCGGTGCCTTGGAGGGCATTCTTTAAGTGCAAGTTTAAGAGAGTAGCCTACATTCACAGCTGGCTTTTAGTTCTAAGGTCCATAATCAACATGTACTCAAGATGCTTGGTATCATTTGTAATGTCGCCCCCATGTTTCTTGGCATATATTGATTCAGCTACAGTAAAATGAAAATGCTGATTATAATATTTATCAGTAATGTGTTTAGTTATGGCAGAAGTTTCACTTTTTTATTTAATGTTGAACTTGTGTGTGAAATCTTTCCTATTTTCTTTCTTATGGAATAGGCTTTGCATTTAATGCATGATGCCAAATAAACTAAATAACAGCTATCACAATTAGCAAGCACATAATAGAAAAGTAAACATTTTGCCAGTGGTAGGTTGTGTAAACTTAGAAGTGCTGTCTGAATTTACAGCTAATAAACCTGTTGTATCAAGAGGTCCCATTTCTTTCACTGTGCAGTTACCCCATTTACATGCATAGATTGTCATCATAACTGTTGTTTCAGATTTGTAGTGTTATAATAAAAACTCAGCTTTTCACAAATAATGTGTGTTGTCCTAGATTTTATTAATGAATTAGTAACACTCATATATGTATTCTTTGTTTGAACTGGATATGGGTCCATCTGAAAAAAAATGTTTATCTAAATTATTTCTATTACCAATGACGGTTCTCTCAGACTGTACATCAGTCTCTCAGACTGTACATCAGTCTAAGAGTATGAGGTGCTGCTATTGTTCTGGTAGAAATTTCCTACTAGTTGTAAAGGCAGTGTGTTGTTTGATTAACTTGTGTGCTCTGGTTGCTGTTTAAACTCAGAGTGTCTGTGGATGTTATTGCTGTACTGTGCTGAGCTGCAACTACATGAGGATGCCTGAAGAGACATAATTGGATTTGAACTCGGAACCAAACCCCACTACATCTGGGAAGTACAAGTTTCTATTTTTGCACTTATTGTGCTAGTGATAATTTAAATACTACTCTTGTATTCATTGTGCTGTAGTGAATTTCTGCATTTAGAACTGATTTATCAAGTTATCTCTTGGTGAGAGTAGGGGGTACTGGTATTGCTCTGAGTGAAATTTGTTACTGGTTGCAGTGGCAGTGTGGTGTTTGGCCTGTGTGCCGTGGTGTTTTTTTAAACTCAGGCTGTCTTTGACATTATCACTGTACTTTGCTGGGCTGCAACTACATGAGGATGCCTGAGAATACCTAAATGTTTCTGTTAAAAAAAAAACCTATGACGTAGAACCACATCTGACACTTATTAAGTACTGTACTGAGATGTCAACAGTATCCGATTGAGCACACCCACATACTCCTTTGGACAACCGAATGCTGTTGTGGATAGTTGTGGATGCACAGGCACAGTTGTGTGCACCTAAGAATGCCTATAAAGGCCACATTGTTCAGGGCCGAGTTGCCTTTTGCTGTAGGTGTATTGTTTATGCCCTTTTTCACTACTTTTGAAACATGAGAGCATTCTAAGCCTAAATGTAATCCTTGATGTGATCTGCAAATTTGTAGTAAAATTGCAGTTGTGGCATCCAATGCAATTTATAGTTGCTGTCTTCAAGAAACTGTTAATTATTGCAGTTGTTTTTACTGTCTTGCTCTCATCATTTCCTGTTTCTACAGATATTTCAAACCTGATTTACAGGTTCATAGGGAAATACTAGGCTATCGGTCTTCAGACTATTATAAGCCTAACCAATGTTCAGAATTAAACCCTATACCTTCTGTCTGTGAGGTTAAGACCTTAACCATCATGACCCCCCCCCCCCCCCCGTAGTTGTGGCTGCTGATTACTGAGTGTCTCATCACTGTACTAAGTTGTTGTGGCACCCAAGCCAAATCATTTGTACTAAGCTATTGTTGGTAGTCATTGCTTCATATATCTGTTAGTTGCTGCTACACTTTTACTGACCTTTGTACTTTTCATTTATTGATACTGTACTTGTATAATTGTAACTCTGGTGCTTTTACTTACTTTCATCCTAATCTTCTAGTATATTGACCCTTCCTACAAATTCACTTCATTAGCACCCCTATTTCACTAGGCACTGTATATCATGAAGTCACAGTTTACCTCACCACCTGTTGCGATCCCGATAGCAATAGGAACAGGCTCATTCTCACTGACAAGTGTTTAATTCTTCCTGTAAACAATTCTGTGTGTAAGAGATGCAAGTATCTAGTAACCTTAAAGGCCATCCTCTCTTCATAGGCTGTGGACTGTAACCAGCATGCTGTCATTCTAACACCCATCTCATACAACCCACCCCTTCCATGTCCTAGACAACAAATAAGCCTTCTTATTTTGAGGTACTTAAAAAGTTCTTGCCTAAACCACAAAGGCCTCCTAGATGAAAGTTTGGGGTATAGGACACTCAGCATCGCACTAACAGGCAAACCGTGTACACAGATACTTCAGAAAATGCAACTACAAAATGGGGGTCGCAAAACTGACAGGCTAAAGCACTTAAGGCAGCAAGGCTGAGACAGTACAGCTGGTAACATCTTAGTCATAGGTGACTCCATAGTCAGGCACACAGATGCACTACTCACCAGACTGAGCAAGGACAAAGTAACGGTAATCTGCCTCTCTGGTACTAGGATCTGCATGTCACTAGGACCTTCAAGTCCCTTCACCCTACGTACATATGCAATATGGTATTTGCACACACAGGGCATTAGGTAAAGCATACCTTCTTGGATCATATGAAGAGGGACATGATGATGGAGTTCTCAAATTGGTGTGAAACTAGTATTGAGTACTATCCTGCCCTCACCAAGAATGATGCCACAATACAAACAAGATAACTGACTTCACTTATTGGCTAAGGAAATCCAATGCATATATCAGCCTGGTAGGAGATTATTAACCACCCTGACTGCTTTGCTAGGAATAGCCAGCACCTCTCTCCTCATGGCTTCAATATATTGGCCAGGACTTTTTCCTTGCCATAATGTTTTTTTTTTTTTTTTTTTTTTTTTTTAGGCAAAGTGGAGCTCCTCAGATTACCTACATAGACAGTCAAAATGAAAACTGTATAAATGTAGCACTGCTCACTGCTAGAAGCCTGAATAAAAAGTTGCACTGCTCACAGGTATTCCTAAGTCTTGAAAATACAGATGTTTGCATAGTTACTGAAAAGTGGTTTCAGAACACATGCAGCACTCTCATGGTACAAGATTTCAGTGTGTACCACACTTTCAGATCCAGCACAGAAAAAAGTGTTACTGGAGGGGGTATATATGTATTTCTAAGAAGTCATCTTTCTTTCAGACTTGAAAGCCAGGAAAATGACATTGAACTTCTCCATATCCTTTATTTTGTAAATAAAACGCCTGCATCATAACTAACTTCTGGAGCCCCTGAATGTCACTTGCAGCTCATGAGGTACATCTAAACAAACAGACATCCCTCCCTGTTGAACCTAACATTATTCTCTTGGATGACTTCAACTATCCTTTCATCAATGGAGGAACCTACTTCACTGTAGGTAAATATGTGCAAAGACTCCTGGATTACATTAATGCCATCTCCCTAGACCAATTGGTTCATGATCCATCTAGGGATTCAAAAATATTGGGCCTGGTTCTTACCAATATAACCAACCTATGCTTAACACCTACAGTTACCATGTCACATGTCAAATCTGACCACAGTTAGGTAACACTTTTATTATGAGGTTAAAACTTTACCTACCACAGAACACTTCTGTCTTTAGAAACTACTATTAAGGTAAACCTAATCCAGCAAACTGATGACTTAATGAAATTTAAGAACCTCCTCACCTTGATGACCCTATCTCACATGCTGCCACGTTTGTGGATAATTGCTATGCCCACCTCAAAACCTGCATTGAGGCATTTGTCCCCATAAGACGTAAATCCAGTGCAATACCAAATTTAGGAATAAACCCCTTTGGTGGAACTTGGTATAAGCAAACTATACAATAAGAAGAAACTAACAGCCAAGTAAATACAAACTTAATACCCCATCGTGTAGAGATAAACTCAAAAAGATCAACAAAGAACTCTGAAGCAAAATCAAGTCATCCAGAAGTAAGTATAAATTGCAAGTTGCCACCTGTAAGGACAGCCGCAAAGTTTTCTTTTTTTCAGTTCAATCAGAAACCTTAGAGTTAATGTCCAGCAGTATTCAGAGCTAATACGCAACAACACTTGCTCTTTCTCTGAATAAATGTAAAACCCCTGTGTTACTCACTTGCTAGCAAACTGGGTTCTGTTTATTAGCCAATCAAATGGTGTGTGGAGGAACACTCTCTCTTTGAGAAGAGTATATACCTGTGGTGTCCCCAGGGATTGGTTGTAGGACCCCTTCTCTTTGGTATTAACTTGTCTGATGCCAAGGCTGATACGAAAGGCCTACAGCTGACCAAATTTGCGAGTCCCTATTAAATTGCCAAACGTTTCAAAGTTTGAATGCCATATGGTCGACACCATATGATCGAACTTTGAAAAGTTTGAAGGTGAAAGGCAACGGCTCCGTATGTGCAGAATGGGAAAATTTCCCTTTTCTGCATTGAAGTGCAGTTTTGGAGTTGGTATATTTAAGTAGGGGGGTGTGGGGAGTGCAGAGGGGCTTGCCCTCCTGCTCAGAGCGTTAAGGTAATTTTTATTTATTTATTTATTTTTTAACTTTTATTATATATTCGAGATTTCAAGTTTCGCTCATATTTTGTCGAACATATGGGGTTCAAATTTTTGAAACTTTGAATATATAATATAGACCCCAAATTTGCACACGACTGCAAACTTGGAGATGTAATGAACTCACCATCTGACTTCCAGATTCTTCAGGAGGTACTATAACACACCAGGAAGTGGTGCCTTGACCACAGCCTAAAACTAAATGCTGTGAAATGCTACTTTGTGTTAGGCAAAAACTCAGCATCCATGCACCTACCCTATAGATGATATTCCTTTGAAAGGTGACTCAGTCATTCAGGACCTGTGCACTTTCACTGACAGTAAACTACCCTTTGATCACCATTTTTCCACTACTGTTAGGAAGTCCAGTTATCTGACCAGACCGATCACCAGGGATATTTCTTCCAGCGCTAAAAAGTTATCATCCCTTTCTGCTCAACTCTCAGGCCCATAATGGAATGAAATGGCCCCTTTGGTATGTACTTGTTAAAACATATGACCCAGCTTGAGATACTGCAGCATTCACTAAGATAATAAATGGTATGCCTTCCTTGAGTTACCCAGACTGTCTTAAAGCACTCTCTCTCTCTCTTTTCTGTTTCCTATAGACTGTTGAGAGGTGATCTTTGTCTAGCCCACAGAGCCACAAAGGATCAAGTCCTGTGTGACCTCCTGCACATGAGCAAAGCTAATAATGCTTTAAACTCCCACTAAAGAGATCCTGACTTCCACCAAAACATAAGTAGGACATGCTGTTGAGATAGATATATATCCCAGAGAATCCTCCTTTTATGGAATAAACTTCATTTTGATGTAAAGCAAAGTTGCTGCCTGACCTTCCTTAAGCATAGCCTTGTTGAATGATGGGCAATTTTAAATGCAATACGGTTATGGCCCCCTCACTCCCTCACTGAAAAGTGATGAAACTAGGTATAAATAAGTTATGCCAATGGGTACCAATGATTTGGGATATTGTGACTTGTTTACTAATGGTCATCTGGATCAGTAGCTTAGTATCAACCTATGACTCTAGCACCTTGAATGAAAACCATTATAACTCCAATTCAGATGCGAACCTATCTTCAGTTGCAAGGGGTGATGTTGTCATTTAATGACATTCCTGAATAAGTGTGGCAGATGGATACTGCATTTCAAGAAATCTTTTTCTTCATAGGCTGCTTAAATACAGAGGTGTTTAAATGTCCTTTATCTAAACGCAAGAATAAGAAGTTAATATTTGTGGAATTTGGGTCTTGGAGCTTTAAAGTGTGGTAGTTTGAGTCAGAAATGTGACATATTCATACATAAATGCCTAATCTGCAGTCCAGATGATATGTTCTTAGATGTTTTTTAGGCTAACTACCACAATGGGCTTTTTAAGCCTAGACATGCATCCCAAATCTCTGACAAGTTCTAGTACACTTGATAACGTCTAAGCAGGGGCTTGGGAGATGAACCATTTACAAGCAGAGACCTGGGAGATGAACCAGTTACAGGCTGCCTGTGGCCATTACAGACATTAGTGCCAAACCAGGGATGAATTTCCTGTTCCCAATCTAATTGTCCAAGTTACACTTTAATTGGATTAGGGAGGATCTCTGCTTCACGTGGATGGGGAGCCTGTTCCAAAGACGGGGTTAGGACAAATTACTTACACCCTTTATTCTTTGTGAGGAACCTCTGTGGACATTCCAGTTGTTGGATATGCCAAAGGGAGCATTGTACTCAATGATAGGTTTGAAGAATGCTGAATACTGTGGAACAGTGACTTTGCTGGACCTAGATGCCATATTTGTGTATAAGCTGTGCAACATAAAATGATTTCCTCACTACTGTACATACATTATGATCAAAGGCTAGATTACTGTCTGTGTGTCCCTAAGTCACTGACTACTGGGTCAACTACAAGGGGTGTGTTGTCAATATGATAATTACCAGTGGTGGATGATTTCCCAAAGGACACTATTATTCATTTCTTGGCATTTAGTTTTAGCTCATGGCTCTGACACCAACTGTTTTTCTGTGTCAGCCCTTCCTGGATAACATTTGTGTCTGTGTGGTATTCAGTGATGGCTCCTAATTTGCAATCATCTGCAAATTTAGTCAGCCAAGGCCATTGACATCGGCCTTGACTTCAGTAAAGTAAATGTTAAAAAGGAGTGATCCCAGGACTGATCCCTGAAGGACTTCACTTGTGACTGGCCTCTTTGTAGAGGTGGACTCCCCACTTCTAACTTTGTGGGTCCTGTCTATGAGCCAGTTGGCTATCCACTGGTTGACATAAGGGTTTGTACCTAAACTCCTTGAATTTGTCAACAATGCTCGAGGGGTATTGTGTCAAATGCCTTGGCCAGGTCAAAGTAGTCGGTGTGAACCATTTTGCCCTCATTCATTGCTTTGGTGACCTTCTCAAAGAAGTCCACCTGGTTGAGTGGGCATGACCTGCCCTTGTCAAAACCAAACTGGGTTGGGTCCAGTGTCTGGAGGTTTACCATATCATTATTGATCATTTCCATGGTAATTCTTTCCATGGCTTTGCATATGAGATGAGTGAGACTTATGGGTCTGTAGATGGCCACCTTTGTGCAGAAGGGATGACTGCTGCTGTTCTCGATGACTGCTGCTGTTCTCTATTCATGAGACACACCCCCTGTCTGGAGGCTATAGTTAAATAGCAGTTCTAGAGGGCCTGATAGGTCATGTTTCTTACTAGTTGGAAAGCATCCTGGGATATTGGTTGGGCCAAATGATGCTGTGTTCTTGGCTTTAGAGAGAGCAGTTAAGGAACTGTTACCTAGTGATAGTAGGGGGGTTATATTTGATTGTATTTCCTAAGGAAAGGTTGAGAGGGAAAGAGGGGTAAAGTTGGAGATTAATTTGTCAGCCAGTCTGTTTGCTATGTCTTCTGGCTCAGTATAGGTGGCTTCATTTACAATGAGCTTTGCACAGAATTGTGTATTGCCTTTGAGACTGCGGGCATAGCTAAAAAATGCCTTGCGGTTATCCATGGCATGTGAAACCAAATTTATCTCAAATTTGGCTTTGGTAGACTTTATTTGTCATCCATGTTGTTTGTTTAGTTTGAGAGTGTTTTTTGCACTTTCTAATTTTTGCTATGATTTTCTTCCTTCTGTTATACAGCCTATTGATTGTGATTCCACCAGGGTGGCATGCTTTCTGATTTAGTTCTGTACTTTCTTCCTGTTGAGTACAGGTACCTCTATGCAGCTATTAACATGCTTGTATAGGGTTTCTGTGAACAGTTCTGCATAGGCAGCAGTGTTCTCGGGGTTTATGGGGGCTTGAAATTTTGCCAGGTTATTGCTTAATAGGAGGAAGTTAGCCTTGGAGTAGTTCCTGAATATTCTAGGGTTAGCTGTGGGTCCAGGTTTTATTTTTACTTCAAAGGAGACCATTTTGTGGTTCGACCTTACCAGGAAAGACATTATACTAGTGGGTGTGAAGCACTCTCCCAAATTAGTGAGGACTAAATGCAGTATGGTTGCACCCCTGGTTGGTGTATTGGCAATCTGGTCCAGGGAGTTTGTGGTTACGAACTCAAAGAATCTCTGTGCCTGTACTTTTGGTGTTGTGTAGGATTCCCAGTTAATAGTGGGATAATTTAAATTCTCTCATGACTATGGTAGTGGGTTGGACGGTGAATGTTTCCAATAAGTTTAAATACATGGTATGGGTTTCCTGGGTCATATATGGAGACCTGTAGCTTGCAAAGAAGTGGTATTGGAATTTGCCTATAGTGATTTTGAACATGGAAAAGCTAAGTACCTTGTCCTGTTTGACCAGCCTTGAGGTATATTTATTTTTGATGTAAATAAAGACACCTCTGCCTTTAGTCCCTGTCAGTGTAGTAGCCAGTCTAAATGTGTGGAAGGCATTATAACCTTGCACTGTTGGTGTGCACTCTGAAGCTTTAAACCATGTCTCAGTGACCACACAGATGTCAGCATTCTCTAAGGTGAAGAAAGCTTCTAGGTAGTGGAGTTTTTTTTTGTTTAGACTCCTAGCATTGTGCAGTAATACCTATAGATTTTCTTGGTTTTGATTTGCTGTATCGGAAATACTTTCAGTTTGGCATTGCCTAGAAAAGGCAATATGGGGGAAGACAGTGTTTTAGCCAGTATTCAAAAGCATGGAGGAGAGACTTACAAAGCAGCATGATCTGTGACTATCTCCTTCCATGCTGACAAATATTGCACCTCCTTCGAATGACACCAGAAACTAATTCAGTTATTGAAGTTGGTCATCTTTTGTTCATATTGTGACTTGTCCTTGGAGAAGGTAAAATACTGCTCAATGCTAGGCTTGTACCAGCCTGGGACACACATTATGAGAGCGTCATGATGTCTTTCTTCATATAGTTCAGGGAGGTACATGTCTGGTCATTTACACCCACATGGACTATGACCGAGTCATACTGGTACTTCTGGTCGAAAAACCTGAGTGCATGCATAATGTGGGGGATCCTAGCCCCTGATAAGCAACTGACTGAGATGTTTTCCTCACTCAGTCTGGTGAGAGGGACATCAGACTGATTCGTAATGGAATCTTCAAAGACCAGAACATCGGATTGTGTGGTGGCTTGACTTATGGGTTTAGAAGTAGAGGCCTCATGACATGTGGCTGTATGTTTTGATGTAGGTGTTTTGAAAGTGTGCATTCGGAGCTGCTGAGGGTATTTGTTATGTGTACTTTGTTAAGGAGGTCTTTGAGTTTTAGGAAGGTTACATTTAAGTGCCTCAGCATATGTGGGTTTATACGTCTGCTTTGAATTGTGTGATGGGTGCAACGTGCATACTAGTGACAACCGTCTAACATTAGGAGTAGTTTTATCTGAGAGCTTTTACTCCAGTGACATTGTGTAAATACATCTCTCACATACTGAATCATATCAGTTTCTTTAAAAATGAACTGGTTGTCGGTGAACATGAGATCATTTCTACATTGCCTCAGGATGCCCATATCCACCATGCTAGTAATGGAGATGGTAGGAAATTTTCATATCCATGGCATCAGACCCTTTTTTATTGATTAGTCAGTTGGAATTAGAATATAAAGCAATGTCAGGAGTATCCGATTTACAACTCTGGGGGCAGTGCTAATCACTGAAAACTAGTTGTCCCGTGTGCAACTAGGTATTGGTGAAATTTCAGTCATGCTTTTACAAGAAGAATGTCACTGATGGTGTCGGTCTGTACAGGGCACTGCCAAACACTTGAGAGGAAACTAATAAGCAAACTCTGATGATTTTATGTATGAAGTATTTAGACAGATATTCTGAAGTAAGAAACAAATCAAGCAGTACTTATCGAAAACAAAGGATGTTATGTGATCCTATCTCGCCTACATTCTGACTGATGGGTTCGGAGCCGATCCCTCGGCTCCGACTCGGCACGCTTATGCCAAAGAGCGAAGTCTCTTATTGGCTGAGCTTATTATATCCCAGGATGCACCACTACCATTCCCCCAGATCTCGTTTGCCGCTAACCTGCGAAGACGTGGTCTCGAGCTGGCTGAGCTGAGTAGTTATTTTTTGACTAACTTTTCTGTCAGTTTTGCTGTTTTCTCTCAAAAAAAGCTGTTTTAACAGCTATTCTTACATTGTTGTGTGGTTGGTTTGAATTTGTTGTGGAAATTTGTTGTGTGACTGGGTTGTGTTTGCTAGGCCCCCCTTCATCTAGGGCCTTCCCGGTTAATCAACCCTTCTATATTTTTTATATAGTGAAGGCTTTAAAGCTTTTGGTAGCTGTCTGTTCTTACAGGGTTTTTAAGCCCCTGTCATTTGCGAGTGATAACTGTAAGCCTATACTTAGGGGTGCCCCAGTAATTGTATTTCTTGTCAGATTACTGAAATCCCTCCATAATGTCTCAGAATCCTAGGCCTTCGGGCTTTAAAAAATGTGTAAAATGTAGTTTTAAAATGTCCATTACGGACGATCACTCGCTCTGTGTGTATTGCTTAGGGGCAAAACATTTACAGGAATCATGTAGCGTATGTCACGCTTTTTCCTCAAGGGTCCTCCAGGAGAGGAAAAATAAATTAATTCTTAAGGGATTAATTAAACCTTCTTTCGAAGAAGCTTTGGCGTCCTCTCCTTCTCCGGCCAAAAAGAAAAGGGCGTCGGTTCCGACCAGTCCGTCGGATCCGACCGCTAAGAAACATAGGCAGGCCTCTCCTTCGGCTCCAAGGACTTCGGAGCCGAGGTTGGAACGGTCTGCCTCGATGCCACCAGTATCGACTCCTCTGGCTTCGGAGCCGATGGCTGGGGCATCGAGAGGCGGGTCATCTTCGTCGGCTCCACTGCTCTCGGAGCCGACAAAGGTTGCCCGCTCAGACACTTCCTCCTCGGCGCCGAAGTCCACCTCGGCACCGATGGAATCTGGTATGTGTATTCCCTCGGCGCCGATACTCATCGAGTCGCCTCTGAGCCGGTCCCCTAGCCCTTTGGGGCCGTTGGAGAGGCCTTCTCGAACCCGTTCTGTTTCCTCTCGGTCTTCGAGGATGTCAGATTCTGATATAGACAGGGTGCTCCAAAGACTGTTTCAGTCCCCAGTCTTCCAAAAATTTGTTTCGGTTCCGACCCAGTTGGCTTCGGAGCCGATGACGTTGGCCCACCCCATTGCCATTCCTCCTCCGACCGCTCGGCTCCGGAGCAGGTGCTGTTGGAGCCGGTGGAGATCTCAGGGTCGGCTCCGACCCTTACTCCAACCCGGGCCTTCGGGTCCGAGTTTGGTACGCGGACTTCTTCGGCTGGACCCGGGGTGATGTTTGGGACCTATGCTTTCGGTTCCGAGCCTCCCCCTCGGTGCTTCGGCTGCGGGACTTCCGTCGGCTATCACGGCTCCGGAGACCGGACACTCCCAGGATTCTGCGGGTCCGCTTTCAGAGCCATGAGGAGTGCCTTGGCCAAGTCCTCTTCGCCATCTCTCCGGCTTTACCGGCACCTTCCTGGGCGTGGAGACTGGGTCTTTGGCAGTTCCCTGTCCGTAGTCAGCGGAGCCCGGGCCTGAGGTTACCCCAGTGGGGTTCCTCCTCCTGAGGGTTCTTCGAGTTGTCTTCGGAGGAACCCCAAGGAAGAGATCGTGCAAGAGGAAGCACGTGGACTCCCCGAGTCTATTACATCAGACACTGATCTGGATGATGCAGAGGGTCCCAGTCGTCCTCGGATGATGTCTCATTTGCAGACATCTTAGAGATCCTCAAACAACGAGGCGGCTGGATATCCAAATCCCCTTCTGCTGCCCAGTCAGTGCTCCTCAAGCCCTTTGGGGCTCAGCCCTCCGCCTCCTGGGTGTCTCCGCCCTTGACGAGCTTCTGGATTTAGTTTGTCGAAGGGCGGGAACATCCAGATACCGTGGAACCAGTCCCTTCTCGTCCAAATAAATTTTTGTCTGCTCCCCGAGAAGGAGTTCCTCACTAAAGGCGTGGCTGTAGATGCCATGGTGGTGGCATCTGCTACACAACAGGACGTGGCAGAGGCTTCAACGTCCGTCCATCCTCCTAATAAGGAGTCTAGGAGTATGGACAGGTACGGGAAGCGCACCCTGACTTCAGCGGCCTTTACTTTAAGGTCTCTGAATTATTTGGCACATTTTACCAGGCTTCAGAGGGATCTGGTCAAGGAGTTGTCAGATTCCCTCGGGTAACCTACCTGAGCAGCTAGCCCAGTCGGTTAGCTCTCAGTTGGCTATCCTTACGTCAATTTCTAACTCGTCCATGAGGCTCATTTCCTATGCGGCCGAAGGCGGGCGGTAGAGCGGCAGGCACAGGCGTGGCTCTCACGGAGACAAGCCTGGCTCGCTTGTGTCAGTTCGGAGGCCTTCAAGTTTTCCTAGGCCGACGCTCACTTTGATGGGGCCTCATTGTTTGGATCCAAGGTTAAAGACACCCTTACTTGCTGTGATCAGCAGGCAAAAACTTTATCTGCCGTAGGTGCCGTTATTCCACTCCCTTCGGCCTTACCCCAAAGCTAAAGGAGGTGGGAAAATGTGGTTCCATAAGTCTCGCAAGTTTTTCTCCCAACAGCAGGAAGATTCCCCTTCCAGAGGCAGAGGACGGGAAATTTTTCAGGGAGACGCCGTCCCAGAGGCGCAGAGGGCCCCGCAATTCTGGAGACCGCGAGTCCTTTCGTGGCTCTTCAGCCTCCCACACGTCATGAGGGATTGCCCGGCTGTGCTGCTCGAGCCAGTCGGGTGTCGTTTTGCCAAGCACCTAAAAGCCTGGGAGTCAATCACTCAGGACAGATGGGTGCTTCGGATCATTGCCGGAGGTTACACCATCCCATTCACATACTCGCCCTACCGTCCAAAAGAATCCCGGACCCACCACCCAGTCAAAGGGAAATGGCAGCCGCAGAAGCTTTAAAACTGCTAGAAAAAGGAGTCATCCAACCGGTCCCCACAGACCAGATCGGATCAGGAAATTACTCCAGGTTCTTTTTAGTGCCAAAAGACAGGGGACCTGAGACCAATATTGGATCTCAGCAGACTGAACCAATCCGTCACGAAATCCAAATTCAATGGTCACGTTACAATCCATTCTCCCATTGTTGGAGAAGGATGTTTGGATGTGCTCCATAGACCTCAAGGACGCCTATTATCACATACCGATACATCAGGCGTCCAGGAGGTATCTGCGCTTCAGCCTGGGAGTCAGTCATTACCAATTTTGCGCTCTGCCCTTTGGTCTCACCACAGCCCCAGGGTGTTCACCAAGTGTTTGGCAGTAGTGACGGCTCACCTGAGAAGTCTTGGATTCCAAGTGTTTCCCTATCTCGACGACTGGCTCCTGACTGCCACCACCAGGCATCTACTAATGGACAACCTCAAAGCCACCATCTCCTGGGTATTTCCCTGGGGATTACATTCAATTGGTCAAAGTCTGTCTTGCTGCCCTCTCAGCATAAAGTTTATAGGAGCAGAGATAGACTCAAGATTGATGCGCGTCTTTCTTCCTGCAGAAAGGATCCAAACTTTACAGGGCCAAGTTCAAGCTCTGATCTCGAGATCCAAAGCCCCAGCCAGGATGGTTCTACAAGTTTTAGGCTCAATGTCTGCCACGGTTCTTTTAGTTCCTCTGGCAAGATTACACATGAGGATTCTTCAGTGGCTCTTGTCAACTCAATGGTCCTTTCAGGATCTTCCCCTCAATCATCACATCATGATTACGGAAATATGCAAACGGGACCTTCGCTGGTGGCTTCAGACATCCAATTTGAATCAAGGAAAACCCTTTGTTCTCCCCTCTCCAGTGGTTACCCTGACGACAGATGCCTCCCAGATAGGGTGGGGGGGGGCATTGTCTGGGCAGGCTAGTTCAGGGCTCCTGGCTTCCAGACGAAGCTCTTCTCCACATCAACGTGTTGGAGATGAGGGCTGTACTTCTATCCCTACAAGCCTTACACAAGTTTCTTCCTCAGGGCATCATCGCCATCCACACAGACAACATGTCGGTGGTTTGGTATCTGAACAAACAAGGAGGGACCAGATCATACCCCTTTGCAGAGAGGCCATGAGAGTGTGGGAATGGGCTGTAGCTACCAACCGCTTCTTGGTAGCGACCCACATCCCGGAAAGTCAAATATATTGGCAGACAAATTGAGCAGGACAATTCTCTCTCCTCACGAGTGGTCTCTAAACCACACAGTAGCAGCTCAGGTTTTCAGGAGATGGGGACCGTGCTGCGACCTATTTGCAACTCCACTAAACACCAAGTGCCAAAGGTTCTTCTCCTTGATCCCACATCAGGAGTACCAGCCATGGATGCTCTAGCACAACCTTGGCCAACAGGGCTACTTTATGCCTTTCCTCCAATTCCGCTTCTTCCCAGAGTTATTCAAAAGCTTCTCAACTGGGGTCTTCAATGATACTGATTGCCCCATACTGGCCTCGTCAGGTATGGTTTCCTACCTGAAGAAGCATGCAGTGGACGATCCGTGGACTTTAGATCTAATTCGGACTTGTTAATCCATCAGTCGGGACATCGGCATCAGTCCCTTCAATCTTTGAAATTGACAGCTTGGCTCCTCCGCTTCCGACTTTAGTTAGAAGGCACACACTAGACCCGGAAGTTGTTCACATTTTATCTTCGCCCACAAACCCACCACTAACAAATTGTACCTTAGTAAGTGGAAGAGGTTTGCTATCTGGAGCTCAACTCAAGGGCTTAGACCCTATCACTGCTCCTGTCCCAGAGGTCTTGAAATTCTTAACATCCCTGTTTAATCAGGGATCTTCTGTCTCAACTATTAAAGTCCAACTTGCGGCTATCTCTAAATTCCACGAATCCATGGATCCTCCTTTGATGAGCAGCAGACTATGCAAAACTTTCATTAAAGGTGCGAGCCTATTAAGACCCCAATTTTTCATCCTGCACCTCCGTGGGATCTTGATTTGGTGCTTGGCACATTAACATCTCCCCTTCGAACCGGCTGCTACATGCGAGTTAAAATATCTGTCTTGGAAAACTGCCTTCTTAGTTGCAATTACTTCTGCAAGAAGAGTTTCAGAGCTTCAAGCCCTGTCTATTAAGCCACCGTACTTGATTTTCCACAAGGATAGAGTATCACTTAGGCCTAATCCATCCTTTGTCCCAAAGGTCTGTTCTAGTTTTTGCCTACAACAATCTCTAGAGCTACCAGTTTTCTTCCCAAAATTCTCCAATGAAGCAGAATACACTCTTCATAAATTGGATGTTCACAGGCAATTACGCTTCTATTTAGACAGGACTCAGCAACTTCGTAAGTCAGACCAGTTGTTTGTGTCCTTCTCAGATAATAAACTGGGCCAAACCATCACAAAAGCTACTATCTCAAAATGGATCAGAGATTGCATAACTCAGGCTTATTCTTCTTTAAATAAGCAACTTACAACATCTATCAAAGCTCATTCTACCAGAGCTATGGCTACTTCTATAGCTTTTCATTCCAAGCTCGCTATATCGAAATCTGTGCTGCGGCTACTTGGTCCAATCCGCACACTTTCATTTCCCACTACAAATTGGATGTGGCATCTAAAGGACGAGCATCATTTGGTTCCACGGTACTCAGGAGTGTTTTCCAGTGAGCCACCCAGGATTCAGGTGCTAGGACGCTGTCCCATCAGTCAGAATGTAGGCGAGATAGGATCACATAACATCTTTTAGTTATGTACTCACCATAACTTCAGATGTTTGGGATCCATCTCGCCTACATTCCTAATACCCACCCTCCTTCCCCCTGCCTTGGAGATCAGAAGAGATTGAACGGTTTTGAGTTCTACTGTTTTATCTTGTTTCATCTGACGATGTTATATAAGCAGGGTATGCATGTGTGCATGTATGCGGACAAACTAGATCTGGGGGAATGGTAGTGGTGCATCCTGGGATATAATAAGCTCAGCCAATAAGAGACTTCGCTCTTTGGCATAAGCGTGCCGAGTCGGAGCCGAGGGATCGGCTCCGAACCCATCAGTCAGAATGTAGGCGAGATGGATCCCAAACATCTGAAGTTATGGTGAGTACATAACTAAAAGATTTGCTTGTCAAGAATGATAAAAAGAGAGGAGTCTCCTGAATGGTTACTTCATGGCTACTACTAGTGCTGGTCTCACCACATCTTTCCTCTGCTGGGATACAATGATCCATTGCTTCTTCTCTCATTAGCAACAAAACATTAGCACCAGTTCTAAGGTGAGAAGCAGGGCACCGTCTGTTTGGTGATCCACAGTCTTGTCCCAGATGATGCAAAAGTCTGTAGGTTTGTAGCCTTTTCATGGTAGATGCCTTGAATAGCAAACAGACCAATCGGAAACATCAAGCTCAGACCCTCACTGCCCAACCAGAAACAGACATAAATCAATGCACCCTGCTCCTTCTGTCATAAGGACCAACATATAAGCACAAGTTTCCGGCTGGTACATATGAAGCGCTTGTTAGGCTTTCTGGTGATCAGCAGTTTCCAGGAAATAATGTCCCTGTGCTCCTTCTTAGGAGCAGAACAGAAGCACTAATCCCAAGATGACTACGGAGAGGCAGAATGTGGGCTGTCCAGTAATTTGTGGTCGTGGAGTAGATGTTGCGTATTTTAAAGGTAAGTTGTAAAATAAGTTTATATCCTAAGAGTTGCAGTGTTCACTAAGCAGTTAGATATGAAAGAGGGGGGTAACTAAGCTTTAGCTATCTAAGTGGAGAGCCACTAATTTTAAGATCACAAGATAGATTGGAAAGGGGTGGGCACTTTGTATTCTGGTTCTATGTAATACAATGGGATGGACAATAAAATGAAATAGTTGAAGGGAGTGATTTCACAAAATGATAATTTTGTGCTTAGAACAGCCAATGGATGGAGAGAGGGAAGGAGATATGTGACCAAATTAATATAAGGGGCAGGCAACTAAAAAGACAATTGAGCTTAAAAACACAACAGCGCGAGGGTGGAAAAATTTTATTTCTGTGTAACTCACAAGAGACACAGCTGTGGTCTCTTTTCCTAGTTTAGATATGCAATTAAAAGCAGAATTCAAGTAAAACACAGTGTAAAGAAAACAAATCACAATATACTAAATAGACAAAAGGCACTAAAGTAATACAAAATGCAAGAAGCAAAAGCATGCTAACCTTTCCCTCACAGCAGGTTATGGCAGAGTCTGGGTGAACTTTTCGAGTAAAGCCTTGACATGTTTTATTTTACCTCTTAAAAGGATTACTTCCTAGCTCCACCCTCAGGTCACAGATAGTTAACCTTAGTTGATCTGTTCTCATTTCTGTGTGCCTCACAAGAGACACAGGATCAATGTTCAGCTTGTACTTTCATTTGCTAGGAAGATAAATTCCCTTTGGGGAAAAAAAATTCTATTTTCTTAATTTTGTTGATTTTTTTTTTTTTTTTTTTTACTTCCCTATTCAGGAAAGTTACCTTTAAAGGTAAGAATGTTGTGGTTTAATGGACTGTTTCGAGACTGTAACATACTTTTGAACATAGCACTTATTTTTTCTGTCAGTTTAAAAGTAGTATAAAGTAATTGAAAATATTTTTTTTTCTATGGAGAAACTGTTTATTTTTCTGTTGTGGAGCTAGTGTTTTAAAGTGCCTTTTACTGTGTTTTTCTGTCAAAAAAGTTACTTTTGGGGACTGTTAATGTTTACTGGCAATTGCTTCTTGGCTTCCCTAAGAAGAAGGCACCATTTTTGGCATGACCATGGAACAGACTACTAGTACCATAGTCGTTCCTTCTTCTAACTACAAAAAGAAAAAAATTAAGCAAACCGCCTTTGCCATCACAACAGGCTAGCAATTTACCTCAGCCACAGGTGGGTGACTACTGTGTCTATTTGTTGTTCCTAAGACAACTCATCTTTTACCATGGATATAAGACAACTCATCTTTTACTACAGATCCCTCTGGTGTAGCACCTACAGCCACTATGGACCGTAGCTTAGCCATCTCTTCTACAACTGTTGGGGTCCCCTCAGTGGGCAAGGTGTAGTCAGTCTTGTTGGTCCTGGGAGTGGGAACAGGGAAGATTTTCCTGTTGTGTCTGAATGCTGTACCCTTTCCTGGGGAAGCAGCCACTGCCATTAGTAACACTGTTGACCCAGTTTTTCTTGTCAAAAAAGAAACTGCAAACAAAGTATTTATCTACTCCTCCTCAGTTTTC
Source organism: Protopterus annectens (assembly GCF_019279795.1). NCBI lineage: Eukaryota > Metazoa > Chordata > Ceratodontiformes > Protopteridae > Protopterus > Protopterus annectens. The sequence continues at coordinate 1,346,816,456 of NC_056728.1, forward strand.
TTTGGATAGGAGTAGTTGACTGGGGTCCGGCACAGGGTGTAATTCAGATTATTTATTCCTCTTTGTAAAGTAGTTTCTGGTAAAAGGAAAATTCCTGTTTTTTCCTGAAGAGATAAGAGCGAGTCCGAATCTGAATAGGAAGTTGCAGGGATTGATGCATGCTTTTTTTCCTCAGATTTCTGATTCAAATTCAGAGGAGCGCTCTTTTTCTAATTCTCCCTGTGGAGGTTTTTCTTTATCTGAGACTATTGCTAGAACGTGCCAGTGTTTTCATTGGGAGAACACTGAGGTTTCTCAGTCCCTCAGAAAATATTATGAGTTGCTACAGAAGATTTTTCAGAACCTACACCCATTCCTCCTGTTGTATCTGCTTTAGAGGATGTGTCTGTTACTGCCTGCAATTTTTCTGATAGTTAGCCAGCTGTCCCTAAAAAGGCAGATATGATGTATAAAGTTTCTCGGTGTTTTAAATTTTTATACACTATTCACGAACCTGACCCAACAGCTGTAGCTTTAGTTGATCCCACTGCTACCCATTCTGATAAGGATGGGAAAAATATTGATAGGTATGTGAAAAAAGTATATATTTCTGCCACTTTGATTTTCGTAATTTTGAATTGTCAGGATCATATGTTAAGGTTTGTTCTGATAAATTGTGAAAATATGAGGAAAGTTTTATCCGCATTTTCATCTTGTGAAGGAAAATCTGCTTTTTAATAATTTAGTTTCTTCAGTTGCATAGGTTACTACTTTAAGCTGTGGTGGTACAGCAGTAGCGTTGTTGCCTCACAGCAAGACGTTCTCTTGTTCGATTCACGGCCCTCCCTGCAGTTGAGTGGCCTCCGAAAGACATGCGTGAATGGGCATGCCTTCACTGAAGGTTGGGCGTCGGGCTGGCAACTCTGCACCATAAAAAAAAAATCTACTACCAATCATTAGCGGACCGGAGTTCTGCTGTGGCGACCCCTAACCGGGAAAAGCCAAAAAAACAAACAGTTGCATAGGTCACTACTCATTGTCTTTAGTGCATGTATAACTCTTTTGATACTTCTTCCAGGGTTATGGGTACTGGGACTGTTTTGAGGAGGTTTGCATGGCTGCATTCAGAACCTCCCAGGTGATGTTAAAATGACATTTTAAATTTTCCTTTGGATAGAGATTTAATGTTTGTCTGCTGTACTGTAAGGTGATAAAGTGTGATGAAATGAGCAAGCTGATCCAGGGAATCTCTAAGATATTTCAGCCACCCTTTTCCAGTTTGTGCAAGGGATTTTCTGTCTCCTCATCACATTTTCGCAAAAAAAAAAAAAAAAAAAAAACAGAATAAACAGTCTCAACAAAATATAGGTAAGCAGATGTTTAAGAGGAAATGGCAAGAGGGTTCTAAAAGGATTTCTCCAACCTCCCAAAACCAAGGACAGTCCAACAAGTCTGACTATTTGAGACCTTGTGACCCCCACTCACGCGGACCCCTTTTTTCTTCCAGAAACTCTGAATGACTTTTTTTCTCATTGGCAACATATTATTTCAGACAAATGGGTTCTGAAAATGATTCATCAAGGTTACAGATGGCAGTGGGATGAAATTCCTCCTTTCCAATGTGTCATTCCTCATCTTTCAGATCAGACTCTCTTGTTTCCATTGGTTCTTCATCACGTGCTGTCCCAAGGAGTGATGGCACCAGTTCTTCTTTCCCAGGTGGAGATGGATTTTTATTCAAGGATGGTCCTAGTGCCAAGGAAAGACGATGCCTGGAGAGAAGTTCTGGATCTCTTTCTTAAACCTGTTTGTGATAGTGTCCATATTCAAAATTATGTCACTTCACAACCTATTAATTCTTCTTTCTCGTTCAAGTTTCCTGGTAACACCTAGACTTAAAAGATGCTTAAAATCACATGCATATTCATCCAGAATTAATATGTTTCTTAAAGTTTTGTGGGTCTGGATCACATTATCTGTTCTCTGCCGTACTATTTGGACTATCCACTGTACCAAAAGTGTTTACAAAGTGAAGCAACCGTTATAGCCAATTGCAAGCTATAGGGTATCCAAATTTTTCCATATTTTAGACAACTTGTTTATCTTTGCAGAAACTTAGGAATCTCTCTCTTTGGCAATTTTTTACACAAGAGAACATTCAAAAGTCTTTCTTGACTGCTTCACACAGGATTGTGTTCATGGGATGTCAGCTAGACACCTCAGTTAGAAGTGCTTTTCTTCCACAAGAGAAAGTAGATCTTTATCTAAATCTTTTTCTAAGATTTTCCAGTCAGATTTCGGTCCCTGTGATGGAATACCTCTGGATTTTGGGTCTTGTGGTATCTGTGATTTTTGATACCCCTGGCATGACTCCACGTGTAAAAGATACACTGGCATTTGAAATCTGTTTGGTTCCAGCATAAACATCCTTTATCATTTCAAATCTCAGTGCTGGGGTTTGTCAGAAGAGAAATCTTTTGGTGTAGACAACATGTATCCTTAAATCCATGTCTCCCTTTTTCTGTCCCTTTTCCAAAGTAGTCAGTCATCACAGACACTTTGGACTTTGCTTGGGGAGTACTTTTAGAAGGGATAAGAAGTGCAGTGGGTGTGGGACGCCAAGGACAGATGCAAGCACATAAATATCAAGGAGATACTTGTCCTGATCAAGGCACTCAACTCTTAGAACCATCTTTTGTCCCCGGAAACTCTTCAGATGGTTACAGAATACCACAGTCATGTGGTTCATCAGCAAGCAAGGGGGATCCAGGTCATACCTCCTTTTGCAGACTAGCCATTTTAACTTGGTATATAGTATATAGCTTCACGGCACGGTCTCACTGTACAGATATCTTGCATTTTGTCAGAGTAAAATTGTGTGGCAGATGAGCTGAGCAGGACCAGGGCAGAGCATCATGAATGGAAACTAGATCAGGTGGTCTTCCAAGACTGTATCCATTTGTGGGGAGTTATTCAAGTAAAACTCTGTCTCCTTGCCAGACAATCCACTGGCAAAACTCTATTCCAGGGCTCCATGCAAGAAGGCCTGGTAGGCAGATGCAGTTTCTTTTCCTAGGACAGGAATGTTCCTGTATGCTTTTCTCCCTTTCCACTAATGTTCAGTGTACTTCTGAAGATTAAGGTTCAATCCCCCAAGATCATTCTGGTGACTCCCTTCTAGTCCAGGCAACCATGATTCTTCCTTCTTTTGGAAATGGTCAGGTGGCAATTACCACAAGCCTCCTTACAGACTGGATGTACTCGCACAAAAACAGGGATGTTTGATACATCCCAGCATCAGTTCTCTTCAATTGACAGCCTAGATGATAGGTTTTAATTTCTTTTAAGCACCTATTTACTGAAGATGAGCAGCAGGTAGTAATGGAGTGAAGAAAGCCTGCTACTAGAAAATAATATATTAGTGAATAGAAGAGTTTTTCTAGTTGGTGCAAACAAGATAACCAGCACCCATTCAGGGCTAGTTGTTTCTTGGTTTTACAATATTTGTGTGAATTATTATTCTATGTCCTGTCTTATTCCTCTATCATGGTTCATTTATCAGCCATTTCAGCATGTATGTCCATAGATCTACCTCTTTCAATGTAGTCTCATGTCAAATTTTTCTTGAAAAGGCTTTTGCATAAAGAGGCCTCCAAGAAAACCTGTGGTCCCTCCTTAAGATCTTAATTTTGTGTTATAAAAGCTAACACTTGCTCCATTTGAACCAGTTAGTCTGGCTGATTTGAGGTTTTTAACATAGAAAACAGTTTTACTGACTTACTCCGACTTCTGCAGTAAGGGTATCTGAGTTGCAAGCTCTCATGGTAAGTCAACCCAATCACATTTTCCATAGTTACAGGGTTCCTTTGAGAACTAATCCTTCTTTTATGCTTAAAGTGGTATTTGAGTTTACTTTAAGGCTATCTGTACATTTCCCAGTTTTAGACAACTCTGGTACTAGCATGACAGAACTAAAGCTTTCAATCTTCAGATCAATTGTTCATTTCTTATGAAGGTAAGAAGAAAGGACAACCTTTGTCAAAACAGACTATTTCCAAATGGTTGACAAAGGCTATTACCTTTTTGTTATACTCACCATAACAAAACTATTCAAGGCAGGGTCAAGGGCCACAGTACCCGGGCCTTGGCTTCATGTATTAGTTTTTAGAAAAGGTTAGATTCTAAAAGTATTCTGGAAGCTTCTGCTTGGTCCTCTGCACATACTTTTATAATGCACTATAAGCTTGATTCCTTCTTGAGGTCCAGGTCAAGGTTTGCTAAGACCATTCTCCAGGGGCTCCTGAACTCTTCTCCTTCCATCTCTCAATTGTAGTTAACTATGGTAATGTACCCATATAAATAAGACTATTGCAGCAGTGATCAATATGATGAACATAGTACAGTTGTACAAGTTAAACTTTCTGGAACAGTAGATGTTAGAAAGATCACTGCTGCAGTAGTCACTCCCCCCTTATTTTCTGGCATGTTTTTTATGCTAGGGTGTAGATATTTATTTTTTGTTGGTTCTTATCATTATACTTTCAGGGCTAAGCCCCCCTTTGTCTTCTGGCAGGAAGCTCTGAAGGGCTTTGTGCTCAAACTTATCTCAAAATCATCTCTGCTCAAGCTAGCTAAAAGTTTAGGACCATGGAAGGTATCCTCGTCAAAACAAAAGTGCTTTAACTTGCACAACTATACTTTACCCATCACCTTCCAAACAACATTAATCTAATGGGGATGTTTTTGGTCCTTGTGAATTTTGTGTCAGCTTATGAAGGGTAGACTGGATTTTTACCATAAAAATCTCCAGCTGGTTAGTTTTAAGACAGTTGGACATGTGCAAGTCATGTAATGCATACTTCACATGCTTTAGAGTATGATGTGGCGATGTGATTTTCAAAGGAGAGACTACTGTCCTTATCACACGTTTGGCGTTAAGTAGATTGCTGTTTATGTAGTAGTTCATGGGTGCAGAGTTTTTACCAAAGGGGATGGCAATGCACTTTTTGGCATTAAGCTTGAGACCATGCCTCTGACACCAGACATCTGTCTCAGTGAGGCCCTTCTGTAGGATGTCCATATCATTTGGGGACTCTACTATGGCTCCTAGTTTGCAGTCATCTGCGAACTTCATTAGCCAGAGGCCTTCTGTGCTAGCCTGTACTTCAGAGAAGTAGATACCAAACAGGAGAGGTCCCAGGAATGAACCCTGTGGTACTCCACTTGTCACTGGTTTGAAGTCACATTTGGAGTATGCAATTTTTACAGTGTGGGTTCTGTCAGTGAGCCAGTTGGCAACCCATCTTGTGACATAGGGATTAATACCTAGTTTAGTGAGTTTAGCTATAATTCCAGAATGGGGGAATGGTGTGTAAAGCCTTAGCGAGGTCAAGATAGGCTGTGTGAACCACCTTAATCTCGTCTACGGCTTTGGTGACTGCCTCAAACAAGTCGATCAGGTTCAGAAGGCATGTTCTGCCTACAAACCCGAACTGGGTGGGGTCCAGAGTTTGGAGGTTACCAATGTCTTTGTTTATGAATTCCATGATGATACATTCCATGGCCTTGCAGACCAGTTTCGTCAGGCTAATAGGGTGATAGTTCCCAGGATCAGTGGTGGCTCCCCCCTTTGTGGAGTAGGATAGCTGTTGCCGTGTGCCATTCAGTGGGCACAAAGCTTGACGTGTGACTATGAACATGGCGCTTAGGTGGGGTGTCAGTTTGTTCTGAAGTTCGTATAAAACGCAGCCTGGGATGCTGTCCGGTCCCATGGATGCTGTGTTTTTGGTTTTAGAGAGTGCAGCTTTTACCTACATAGATGTGATTATGGGGACTCTGCATTCTTCCTGTATAGATATGGGCCCTTTAGGGGGTGAGAGGGGGTGTAAAGTTAGCACTGAACCTAAAGTGCCCATATCTATAAAGGAAGAATGCAGAGCCCCTGTAATCACATCTATGCAGGGACTCTGCATTCTTCCTGTGTAGATATGGGCCCTTTAGGGTCGAGAGGGGGGTAAAGTTAGCACTGAACCTATCTGCCAGGATGTTGGCAATATCAGTTGGTTCTGTAATTTTCGTGCCATTGTGCTGTAGCTCAGAGCAGATCTGGTTGTTGCCATTGAGTTTCTTGACATAGCTATAGAATGCTTTGTGGTTGCCCATAGAATCCGTGGCAATTTTGTTTTCATAGCTAGCTTTGGAGGATTCTCCTGTTTACTGTTTTTTATTATTTATCATTAAATATTTTAATAACTTTCGTTGTGGCCAGTCCTTTTAGAGAATACTTTTAACATCTTAAGAGTACTTATGCTTGTTTTAGTGACACTGTGGCCACTGCTGAAAGCCTTGCTACTTTGGTCATACCCTACCATTGGTATTAATAATAATTTTACACAGTATAATTGGGTACCCTTTGTAAGAGACTTATGGTAGCTGACTGGTAGCAGTGTGATTACCTCCGAGTCTGGGCAGAAAGGGGCACAGCTAGTAAATTTGTGCCAGCTTTTCCCAGTGTGTGTGTGTGTGTGTGTGTGTGTGTGTGTGTGTGTGTGTGTGTGTGTGTGTGTGTGTGTGTGTGTCACAAACTCAAATATCCGAGTGGGTGTGCCAGCTACTGGGAACAGGAAAACTGAGTTCCCGTAGTGGTCAGTGTGGAGTTTGGTGGGTCTGGAGAGAGAAAGAAGAGTCCAGCCCCAGGTCTGGAATGTGCTTCCTGGGACATTGTGCTTGGTGCGTGGAGCTGCATATGAAAATAGTGTGTGAATCAGTCTTTGCTCTTGGTGACCGTCCTTCATCGGAGTCAGTGGTCTGGATTGAGTCTCCTTGATTGCTGGCCCAGAGTAGGGACCCGTCACATCCTGCATTGTCTGTTTAGCAACATACTTTTGTACTGGTACATCATTGAAGCCAAAAGTTAGAAAATGATGATAAACATTGCAGTTTCAGACTTGTGTCATAAGAGTAACTGAGCGTTGTCCCCCCCCCCCCAAGAAATAGGAGTGTACCCTTGTTCCTGCTATAACAGTAACTCAGTTATGCTACCCCCAAAAGGACAGCATGTGTGTGTTTGCGCCATCCAACCCGGACTTCATTTGTTGGCAACTGCGTATCATATTATTCCTAGTTAATATCCTCTTGCTTGTTAAGGCCAATGATCTAGAATGGTTTACAGACTGTGTATGTGTTAGATAACTGACAAATGATCAGAAAACATAGAACGGTAACACAGAGCTGTACTGTTGAAACTGATGTATATGTATTGATTCATAATGTTTTTAGTCCACTGTCTAAAGTTTACTATATGTTCTTGGAACTTTTCTCCCTGGGTTTTTGCTAAAAATGGGCTCCCAACCTGGTTGGACTCTACCCAGTAAACAAATGTAAAATAAAATGAATAAATAATTATGACTGGTTGTGTGATCACTAACTGCTCTATGTCCAAATATAGTAAAGAGAATTAAATGTACAAATCACAGCCGTGGTTTGATAGCAGTATATATTCTAATGCAGTTGGTTGGGCGAAAAATGACTTTCCATTTTGCTGATGCAAAGCTGTTTATTTGGCAAAGAGGACTGAGGCATCCCTTCTGTTTTCTGAAACTATATTGGTGTGAGGGTTCAAACCTGACATATGTAAAAATTTTGATGTATTCTATCAAGTTTTACTGTGCTGGTACAAATTTTGCTTATGTGTACCTTAGTTTTAGTATCTTTTCCCATTTGTCTTGTAATTCCAGTTTTGCGCACTGCACCAGGTCCCGAGATACAGTTTGGCTAAGCTTATCTTGTTTGCATGAAGTGCAACATTGGTGAAACTGGGGAAAACCAGATTTCTAGAAAGCAGACACTACAAAAATTGAGAATAGATACATTCAGTTAATGCTCTTAGCCATCGTGAAAATCCGGCCTGGAGTACAGATGGGACTGGGGTATAGCAGCAAGCATTGGCAGTGCACCTCACGTTTGCACACTGCTTCCCTGTGTGCAAACAGGCCTTGCTCACATGCGTGTACACTTTAACCAGCACACAAATCCAATGCTCTTTGCAATATAGAGTTGTACATATGATATTGTATTATTGCTGTGTACTGTACATTTCCTTTGACATAAAACTGCATGTGGAAGCATTGCAGACTAAGGGCACAATATAATGTAATGTAATATTATATAATATATGTGTTATAAATGCTGTTAGTGCATATGCTCTGCAAATTGGGTGTGCAATGGATGAGAAAGAAACATTTTGGAGTGAGTTGGATGAAGTGGTGATGACTGTACCCAAGGGTGAGAGAGTGGTAATTGGAGCAGATTTCATTGGGCATGTTGGTGAAGGGAACAGAGGGGAAGAGGAAGTGATGGGTAGGTGTGGTGTTAAGGAGAAGAATGCAGAAGGTCAGATGGTAGTGGATTTTCTGAAAAGGATGGACATGCCTGTGGTGAATACATATTTTAACAAGAGGGAGGAGCATAGAGTGACATACAAAAGTGGAGGAAGATGCACACGGGTGGATTATAATATATGCAGGAGGGCCAGTTTGAAGGAGATTGGAGACTGTAAAGTGGTGGGGAAAGTGTAGTTAGGCAGCTTAGAATGGTGATCTGTAGGATGACGTTGGTGATCAAGAAGAGGAGGAGGAGAAGTGTGAGGACAGTACCAAGGATCAAATGGAGGAAATTGAAAAAGGGTGATTATGAGGTGGAATTCAGGGAAGAGTTAAGACAGGCAGTGGGTGGCAGTGAAGAGTTACCGAATAGTTGGGTAACTACAGCAGAATTAGTAAGGGAGACTGCTAGAAAGGTGCTAGAAAGGTGCTTGGTGTGACATCTTGACAGAGGAAGGAGGACAAGGAGACCTGGTGGTGGAATGAGGAAGTACAGGAGAGTATACAGAGAAAGAGGTTGTGATTGTCGGAGAGATGAAGAAAGTAGGAGTATAAGGAAATGAGGTGCATGGCAGAGAGGTGGCAAAGGCTAAGGATAAGGCGTATGGAGAGTTGTATGAAAGGTTGGACACTAAGGAGGGAGAAAAGGACCTGTACCGATTGGCTAGACAGAGAGATACAAAGCTAGGAATGATGTGGAACAGGTAAGTGTGATAAAGGATAATGAGGAAAACATACTCACAAGCGAGGAGAGTGTGTTGAGCAGATGGAAAGAGTACTTTCAAGGGCTGATGAATGAAGAGAATGAGGGAGAGAGAAGGTTGGATGATGTGGAATAGTGAATCAGGAAGTGCAGTGGATTAGCAAGGAGGAAGTAAGGATAGCTATGAAGAGGATGAAGAATGGAAAGGCTGTTGGTCCAGATGATATACCTGTGGAAGCATGGAGGTGTTTAGGAGAAATGGCAGTGGAGTTTTTAACCAGATTGTTTAATGAAATCTTGGAAAGTGAGAGGATGCCTGAGGAGTGGAGAAAGTGTTTTGCTACCAATTTTTAAGAATAAGGGTGATGTGCAGAGCTGTAGTAACTACAGAGGGATACAACTGATCAGTCACAGCATGAAGTTATGGGAAAGAGTAGTGGAAGCTAGGTTAAAAAGGAAGGTGTTGATTAGAGATCATCAGTATGGTTTCATGCCAGGAAAGAGCACTACAGATGTGATGTTTGCTCTGAGAGTATTGATGAAGAAGTACAGAGAATGTCAGAAGGAATTGCATTACATTTTTGTGGACTTAGAGAAAGCATATGACAGGGTGCCTACAGAGGAGTTGTGGTATTGTATGAGGAAGTTGGGAGTGGCAGAGAAGTATGTAAGAGTGGTACAGGATATGTACAAGGATAGTTTTGACAATGGTGAGGTCTGCGGTGGGAGTGATGGATGTGTTTTAAGGTGGAGGTGGGATCACATCAAGGATCAGCTTTGAGCCCTTTCTTATTTGCAATGGTGGTGGACAGGTTGACAGACGAGATCAGACAGGAGTCCCCGTGGACTATGATGTTTACAGATGACATTGTGATCTGTAGTGAGAGTAGGGAACAGGTTGAGGAGACCCTGGAGAGGTGGAGATGTGCTCTAGAGGGGAGAGGAATGAAGATCAGCAGGACTAAGACAGAATATATGTGTGGGAATGAGAGGGAGGATAGAGGAATGGTGAGGATGCAGAGAGTAGAGTTGGTGAAAGTGGATGAGTTTAAATACTTGGGATCAACAGTTCAGAGTAATGGTGAGTGTGGAAGAGAGGTGAAGAGCATACAGGTAGGGTGGAGTGGGTTAAGAAGAGTGTCAGGAGTGATTTGTGACAGACTAGTACCCGTAAGAGTGAAAGGGACAGTCTGCAAGAGGGTAGTGAGACCATCTATGTTGTATGGGTTGGAGACAGTGGCATTGACAAAAAGGCAGGAGTCCGAGCTGGATGTGGCACCATTAAAGATGTTGAGATTTGCAGTGGGTGTGACGAGGGTAGACTGGATTAGGAATAAGTATATTAGAGGGTCAACCCAGGTTGGATGGTTTAGAGACAAAGCCAGAGAGGCAAGATTGCGTTGGTTTGGACATGTGCTGAGGAGGGATGCTGGGTATATTGGGAAAAGGATGCTAAGGATGGAGCTGCCAGGTAAGAGTAAGAGGAAGGCCTAAGATTAGGTTTATGGATGAGGTGAGAGGGGACATGCAGGCGGTTGGTATGACAGAGCAAGATGCAGAGGACATGAAGAAATGGAAACAGATGATCCATTGTGGTGACCCTTAATGGGAACAGCTGAAAGAAAAAGATGATGATATGTGTTATGACAATAATTATAATATATGCTGTGTTATTCATAATGTGTTTATTTGTACCGCTCCCCCAATCCACCCCAAACAAGCACAGCAACCATGGTGTCTCATTACCTTTTCCACACATATATCAACCACAATACAAAGTGTTATTTGTAAAGTTATGTGCTCACTCATGGATAGGGCCACTTGGTGGTCCTCACCGCCTCACAGCCTTGCTCTGCAAAACTCAAACAGCCAAGTATGCTCTGTCAAGGTACTTCTCTTGTTACACATAGCTAGGATTCCAAACAGCCTACTGCTGTTAGTCTACAAGCCTGAGATGATACTGTGAAGCAGTGTACCAATGCAGGCCTCCCAGCCTCTTGTTTCCCACATGACCTGTCAATGTCATCTACTATAAGTTCACCTGCAGGCCTGTCAAATTCAGACTTGTGCTATGGCGCATGCGATAAGTACTGTGTTCCGTAGTTTGTGTCCTTAGATAGGTAGGGGTTCTATTCTTACTGCTGTCAACTGTGTGTGTGTGTGTGTGTGTGAGAGCTATTACTGGACTTTACAGTGAGCTTCTTACAGCAGCCTGTGGGACACTTATCTTGTCCTCAGCAGACTTTGTTGATGTCATCGCCTATAAAGTGTTGCCTGACGCACTCCAAGTTGGACTTGAGCCATGGCGCTTGCTTTAAGTACTGTGTTCTATAGTGTGTGTACTTAGGGGTTCTATTCTCACTGCAGTCAAATGGGAGAGTTTGTTTGTGTGTGTGTGAGAGCTGTTGCTGGACTTTACAGTGAACCTTTTACGCCAGCCTGTGGGACAATGTTATCTTGTCCTTGACAGACACATGTCTGTCATAACTAGGTTATACAGTAAGCAAAATAATCTGTTGTCTACAAATACAAAAGTGAAATTACCTGCCTCAGACATACTTGTCTCCCTTCCCCAACATTTCTGTCTCTTCATAAAAAAAAGCACCTGTCCCAAAAAAAGAAATTGTCCCATACATAGCCCTCCATGTCGCACACATCTGCTTGACACACTTGAGTTGGTCCAATTGGCTGTACAACATGATTACATTATTGTCCTCTCTCTTTCTCTTTCTCTGTCTCTCTCTCTCTCTCTTTGTTTGTCTGTCTGTATGTCTGTCTGTCTCTCTCTCTCTCTCTCTCTCTCTCTGGAGGTGACTGTCCAAATTCAGCTAACGGTTTTTCAGGGCATACTCTCAGTATACATCATATATTCACAATATATACATGTCTTGTCCACCCCAAGCAGTAAAATCCTGGAGACCCAGTATTTTTACACACATACAGTATCAATGACCCTACAAAGTGTAATATATAATGTTGTGTGCTCCCTCATGGATAGGCCCATTTAGTGGCACTGACAACCTTGCTGTGCTAAACTCAGACATACAACTATGCTCAATAAGGGTACTTGTGTTTTTGTACAGGCTTCTACATACCTAGGACACACTGTACAGTTAGGCTACTGGCCTCCTATGAACCTCTGAATCTATGTTCCTGTGCAGGCCTCACAACCTGTTGTCCCCCACATGGCCTGCCAATGTCATTTACCATAAATTTCCTGTGCAGGCCTCACAACCTGTTGTCCCCCACATGGCCTGCTGATGTCATCTACCATAAATTACCTGCAGCCATCTAAAAGTCAGACTTGTGCCGTGGTGCTTGCATTAACTACCAAGTTCTTCTATAGCCTGTATACCTAGATAGATAGGGTTCTGTTCTTGCTGTAGTCAGCTGGGTGTATGTTTGTGTCTCTGCTCAACAGAGTAGATATGCTATCCTATAGTTACTTCTCCAGTGGCATGGCTTGCTAGTGTTTTCATACTTGCAGAAGCCTACACATACATTTCATGCAGCCCTCCCAACCTCTTGTCTCCCACATGGCCTGCTGATGTCATCCGCTATAAAATGACCAGCAGACATGTAAAAGTCAGACTTGTGCCGTGGCGCTTGTGTATAGTACTGTGGTCTATAGTCTGTGTACAAAGGGAGGGGTTATCTTTTCACTGGAGTCAAGTGTGTGTGTGTGTGTGTGTGTGTGTGTGTGTGTGTGTGTGTGTGTGTGTTTGTGTAAAACAGATGTTACATGACATTACAGACATCCTTTTATACCAGCATGCGGGAAATGTATCACAATCTGTTCAACGGACAATGCTGATGTAATAGGCTACATCAGATTATTGCATAAACAACTGTCCCACCAGGCCATGATCAGACACTGGCCTGGAACCAGGCAGATGTCACCTTAGTTTCATAGGAAGTTACTAGGTAGAAGACTGGTGACAGGTATGCTTGGAGGTATGTCTGATGGGTTTGAGGGGGTGAAGTTTGCCCCAAACTGTGTGGTAGCAGCTTGGCGATGTCCTCAGGGTCAGTATGAATGGTACCATCCACTACTAGTTGGTCACAAAGCTGGGCCTTCAATTTTAGATGTCTGACATAGTTAAAGAATGCCTCCTGATTATGTTTAGCTAGGGATGGTACTTTACGTTTGTATGTGGCTTTAGAGGACTTTTCAATATATCTAATTTCCCTGTTCAAACTGTGTTGGGTGTCCTTTCTCTGCTGAGTTAGTTCCCTCTTGTTCTTACATTACTTTCTTCTACTTGTTGTATAACCTGTATATGCTCGATGTCCACTAGGGTGGCTTGTTTTCTGTGAGAAACTTGGTGTGATCCGTTCACGTTCAGCCAAATCTATACATTTCTATAGCTGTTTATACAGGCCATTTGTGTACACCTCTGTATAGCAGTCATTGTTGACAGTGGCAGCAGCGGGTTTGCAACTTTTTATGGCATCTATTAAGAGCCTGTAGATTGCTTTGGAGAAATGTTTTATCCTTTCTGTTATTCAGGGGGGTATCTGGTATGATTGTGAATGAGACTGAATTGTGATCTGACCTGACCGGGGGGAGGGGGGGGCAACACATAGGGGTTAGTGCAGAGAACCACTGTGTTGGTCAGTAATAGGTCTAGGGCATTCAAGCCCTTTGGTGGTGGGTCTGTTACACAGCATGTTGATTAATAAAGTCTAGGAATCTTAGGGTGAGTGTGTTTGTGCACATATATAACTCCAAATTGATGGAAGGATAGTTGAAATTGAAATTGCACGTGACCAAGGTGTTTGGCTGTCTAATGAGTGACTCAATTAGGTCCAAGTAGGCAGAGTGGTCCTTTGTGGTTCAGAGTGGTGGACCTGTAACTATCTATGATGTGGATGATGTGGAAGGGGGGTTTACATACTTTTAGTTGTAATTGGAGTAGCGCTACATAGTTATACTCTTTGACCAGTCTTGCTGTGTATTTGTCTTTAATTACGATGTATACACCTCCAACTTTGGTTCTTTTACCCTCATTTTGATGTGTGGATGTGTGGAAGGCAGTGTACCCCTGCATGGCCAGGGTGCTCTCTGTGGCCTTGAACCATGTCTGTGCGACTGCACAGACATGGGCTTCTGTCAAGGTTAGGAGTACTTCCAGTGATTGCAGTTTGATGTATACTCCATGCATTAAGCAGCATAACCTTCAGTTTGTCTGCGGTGGGTGCTTTTACGTTAGGACTTTACTTCTAACATTGCCTAAAAAGGCCACTATGGGTAGGCAAGCAACTTCGTATAGCACATTGAAGTACGGCTCCAGTCATTCACTGCAACATGGACTATGACAGAGTCATAACAGTAATTGTTGTTGAGAGACTTGAGTGCGTGCATGATCTGACGGACCCTGGCACCTGTCAGGCAGCTGACTGTGACCTTCTCCTTTTCCAGCCTGCCAAGGGGAACATCAGTGTGTTTCACTGTAGAGTCACTTATGAGCAAGGCATTTGGTTTTGAAGTGTTTTGCCTGAGGGGCTTAATGGCTGAGACACTGGTGTGTTTGTGTATTATTATGTATAGTAGATTCTATTGGGTCTGAACTGTGTGCAGCAGGTTTGTGCCTGGAAGGTCTCTGATCTTTAGTTAGGTTTCTAGTGAGTACCTCCACATATGTGGGTTTGTGTGTTGTGAACTTTTGTGCAACAGGTGAATTTGTGTACGCTGACATTTGATGTCTGGTTTGTTATGTGAGAGAATTGATTCCAAATTCATAGTATAGATACAGCTCTCACGTGTATTCATTTATTTTAGCAGTAACTGGTTGTCAGTATACATGAGGTAATTGCTGTGTTGCTTCAGGATGCCCATGTCCATTAGGATGCCTGGAGACCTGATGGAAAACTGTCTGTCCATTTATGGATGGTATATACTATAGTAATTATTGGGTTGTGGGCTATATGGACCAGGTTTTGGTGTAAGACTAACTAAATGTCTATTTTATGGAGGGCTAGGGTTACAAAAATGTATCAGTGTTTCGCAATACACACCTGAGCTACTCGCAGGGCAGCAGTGCAAGCTCTGAACAGCTATGTTAAACTGAGTGCAAACACCCCAAAACACAACCTGGAATACAAGTGAAGTTAAACTATTTTAAGCAAGTAAAACAAGCAAAAGTACAACAGGGGTCCTTATTCCAGGAATCCCCAAATCAGATGCATTCTTGGCTGCACAGTTCTGCCACAAGGGTGCGGGAGGGGGGCCTTCTTAATGTAAGAGGGCTGGTTTTAGTGCCCCAATTATACCAAGCAGTCTCTATTCAGCAAGCTTTAAACAAGCCTATGCTATGAAATGCAGAAGTCCTAGAAATCCAAAGTGCAGAAAATCGCAATCAGAACAGAAGAACAAACATTTTAAATTAAAGCAGCAATCCAATAGAATACTCAAACTGGAGTGTAGATGCAGACAGCAAACCTTCCTAGTGTGTAGATGTAGACAGCAAACCTTCCTAGTGTGTAGATGTAGACAGCAAACCTTCCTAGTGTGAAATAAGTGGTCTGGAACAGAAGTGCTTAAACCAGAACTAAGACATTTCTGAATAACAGACACAATAAGCCACCAGGAAGCAAATCCCAGCTTAGAAGAGTGTAGGCTGTCCTCCTATGCCACAAGAGACTACACCACAAACCGTCGTAATGTAAAATAACTGGTTTGGAGACCAAGTGTTTAAGTCATAACAAAGAGACTTTGAACAACAGCCACAATAACAGCCACAATAAGCATTCAACCAGCAATTTCCAGCTCAGAAGGGCAGAAGCTATCATCTCCTCCCACCAGAGTGTAGACTACAAACCTTCGTAATGTAAGACAACTGGCTTGAAGCCCAAGTGCTTAAACCAAAAGTAATAGGCTTAGAATCACAGTTACAATATAATATGATACCAGACAGATGACTGTAACATTTCTATTAAACTACCCACATACATCATATCATGGTTAGTAGGTCCTGTGTTATCTTGATGAGAAAGCCTTGTGGTCTCTCCAGCTGCTGCATGTGTCTTTTGAGGTTTCTGCAAAAGAGAGCATTATACTGTATTACTTTTCTGAAGAGTTTGATTAAAGTGCTGTTATACAATCCTGAGATGCATGTGACTGCGTGTCTTACGATATAAACCATACTTATGTACTGGAAAACATTAAAGAGAAAGGTTATAAAGTAATGACACACATTGCAGTTTCTGACTTCACAACCCTTACAAGCGAATACACTAGAAGGTACTGCCATAATGATACTATCCACTGTAACATTTGTCAAGGCAAATATAACTGACACAATTATCAGTTCAACAACACAAATGCAGATATTCTAGGCACTAATGTAGCTATGCACCCTAAGCATCAGACACGCAGCTTTTTGTATCCCTGAATTCATAAGAGAAAACAAGGATATGGCACAATTATCACTTGCACAGGGTGCTGGGGGGGGGGGATAGCAGGAGGCCTAGGCTGACACAAAGGTCAGTGAGTGTGTGCGTGAGGAAGAAAGTGAAGCAGGCAGACTGTGTGTGTGTTTCTAGGGGGTCTTCCAAGTGAAAGCGGTGTGTGAGAGTCTGCATGAACACATCCAAGCTCAGTGCTACCTCTACATCTTGGTAGGTTGGACAAGTGTGAGCAGTGCATAGTAGAGGTGGCAGTTCATCATTGTTGCCCCCCCGACCACGGGAACTGGCTCTGCCAGGAGTTTCATTGCACCTCCGTGCCGATGGTCAGATGGAGTGCTGTTACATGAGCGTGACCAATGTCTGCTGGATGTGCTCCCTTCATGGGAATGCCTAGGACCATGACCTGCCACATCTGGGTGTGAACAGCACACTCCCAGATGGACCAGTGGAAGTACTGCCACTACAGGAGCATGATCGGGAATGGCCACATTGGCTCTCAGCAAATGTTGTGGATGATCTGTGCCTACCGTTCCTCTCCCAGTAGGCATTCCATCATAGATATTGCTCATTCCATGACACACCCCTCATTCCAAAGTGTCATTCATCTGATCCAGGGAATTGGTGACATGATGGAGGCAGTTACACTTATCAGATTGTGCCGCATCCACAACCCTGAGTAATTGTCTGGAGTGCTTTTCTGCCCATGCTTGTGCCTTCATGAAATATATGTTGAGTGACATGGGAAGATACACCTGCAGCAGGTGGAGCAGGGATAGAAGGCTCCCCCCTAGTACCCCTATCAACCCTCCTGCATGGCACCTCACCAACACTTTGGTTATGGCCAGACTCAGCAGACACTGAAGCCGCAATAGCCACACTTCCCTGCTCAGTGTCATCATCCTGCTCTATATCTGTGGGCTCAGTGGACTGAGTAGGCATAGGCCTACTGGCTGTGTCCGGAGAAAATGCAGGGGGGGGTGGCTGGATGTCGACCTCTGTGTCAAATTCAACCTGTGCACCCCTGACTGTGCCTCAGTTTCACCACCATCATCATTAGTGTCTGAGACACTGACAGGTGGCAAAGTGCCCACACTCCCATTGTCATGATCACCTGTGATAAAATGGGAGAAACGCAGACATACATTAATACTTGTACTACTGTGGTGCAATATATGCTAAACAACTAGCAGTGCTACCAGTATTAGACAGTACAGCAATATACACAACAGGCCTAAAATTACACAAGTATTTCAGCACTGCATATCAGTTTCTAATAACTTGATTTGGCTTACCACCTGCAGGATGCCTATGGTACTGGATTCCTGATGGTCCTGAAAGAAGTTAAGCAAGAGATAAGGTCATCATCATCACATTTAAGAGCAAGACAGAAGGTACTACATGTACTCCTCTCAGTCAGCATGATGTTTTACTTTAATGACAAGTACGTGGCTGACAACTCAGAACTGAGCTCATCACTGTACTAATATTCAACCCCCCCCCCCAAAAAAAAAAGCACAAGTGACCAGAAGTAACTTTTATTTCAATTGTTTTACTGTAGAACAGTATTGAACTGGTCATATAACAAACCGTACCTGGAAGCTGTTCCTGGGACTGAGAAGGAGATGCACCCATATCAAGGACATATTATGTGCCACTCTGTGAGTTGCCCTGTGACAGAAGATTTTCCTGGAATTCCTCATTGGGGGTAAGAGGTGGTTCTGCAGCAGACCCACCCCTGGTTACCCTCTGGTCTTGAGTAACAGCCTCCATGCAGATGTGATCATGTCAGTGGCCCTGTGGCACACCTGCTCATAAGAATGTTTGTGACCTCCCATGGCATTTATATTATCCATTATTTCCTGCCTTATTCTCAGCCTCTCTGACATATTGGGACGACCCCTTCCAAGAAAGAAAGCACCATGTTGACATAGCGTGTCCACTATTATGTTGTGTTTACCTTAATGACATTTTCCTTCCTAAAGCACATCAAAATGATAATACACGTAACTATCATGTAACTACAAAGTAACTGTTACCGGATAAAACAGTTAAGGTAGGCAGTCAGTAGTACCCACTAGATAAAGATAATACATACGACATAAACAAGCAGGATGCAAAACAAGGAAAGTAACAAGAGCAACGTATTCCTGTGTGTTCCGTAGCAGTAACTCAGCTGTGCCACCCCCCCCCCAAAAGAACAATCCCATTGTAGTTTGTGACATAACAGTAAATTATTTTTGCTTCCTCCACTCACTAAATAACAGGCACATGAGCCATTTTGTTAATAAAACACATTGAAATGCTAAACATGCATTCAAAGAACCTGTCCCTGAAACATTTGTACATACGTGTCACACGGCTTGCTATTTTCATGTATTGTCAATCATTTGTACCTTTGAAATAGCTTGACAAACATGGCCATTCCATCAGTATACTTCTAACTAATGCATTCAGATACCAGTGTCAAAGGCTTTGCTTCACATTATTCATAAATGTATTCCAGCATATGCATTATGTAGGTAAAAAATGACAGCATACCTGCTGGAGTTCAATACTCCAGTGTAAAGATAGTTTGGAAACTAGTTTGCTTTGCTGAGCTTCTAGCAAGTATCCTCACCATCGTAGATCAGTGCGTGTGTATGTATCTTTAAGAAGCTATCTGAAGGCTTGCACAAGTGTATAAATGCTGAGCATGTGCGAGCCTGAATGCCATTTTGTAGTAAGCTGTTGAGTTGTAAGCATGTATGTCTGTTAAGGTCTGTCTGTTAATCAGTTTGTTTATATTTTATGATGCTGCTACCCATTATGATGTGTTTCTATGTCATAAAGAATCTAAACGAACTACCCTGCCTGTTCGTGTTCTATGTTAGAGAAGGACGAGCGACATGGTGTCAGAAGCGGCATGTCTAGGACACAGTGTTGAAAAAGGCATGGCTAAAACTACTTATTGCCAGAAAGAGTTCCAGTTTCTCCAATTTAAGTCCAAGAGGCACCCGGTTGGTATTAGAGGAATATATAAGAGTGGATCACCCTACTGCATGTATAATTCACAAAACGGGTCAGAAACGAATTTCAGATGTTAAAACTTGCGCAAATAATTTCTTATTTGCAAATATGAAGCGAAGCATACAGAATACTGTAAACAAGATTTAAATAAATCAAATCATCTGATATTGGTAAAAATATTCGAATTACTATGGAAAATGTTTGAAATATGGTCCAAATTGCATAAAACTAATAAAATAAGGGAAACTACTGCATTTTTTTGCTAAGCACTACTTTTTCATATTGATCAAAGCTATTTGAGTTCTCAGAGGTGTATAAAGTGTTCACATGTTTGTGCAGTATTATAGTAAAGTTATGTTGCATGATACAGCCATTTCAGAGCATATTTGCAAAGTAAAGCATTTCAAAGAGTTAATTGCACATTTGAATATTATTGCAACCATACAGCACAGCTTGTTCATGCATAATTACAAGGGCCATATTTTAGAATGTGTGTGTGCATACTTTGTTGGCATGGCAGATGGATTTTGAAAACCCAGTGCACTTGTGTTTGGCAATAATATTGCTGAGAACTGGAGAGTGAGCAAAAGTACAATATTTTCATACAGGCTGCATTTTCTGTTAAAGATGACTGTACAAAGGCATTTATTCTACTTAATTTAGCTGGGTCAGAAGCCATTGAAAGGGAGCATTCATTTGTTTATGCGCCTGCTATCTTTGCAGGAGAGGGGTAAACTGTCATATTGTTGCACCGGCTGAGTCAAGGGAGGACCCTGAGTGCTTAAAACATAAATTTAGAGAAATGTGTGTAACCCCCCCCAGGCAAACTTTCCAATGGAAAGACACTTATTTTACACAAGTTATCAAAAGCCTGGTGAAACGTTTGCACCATATAAAACAGACTTGAGAAACAAGGCTAAAACATGCAGATTTGGTGATTTAAGGGATGAGTTGATAAAAGACAGTCTTGTGTGTGTGATATTCAAGATGATGCTGTGAGAAAGATTTTGCTTCATGACAGTGATTTAACTTTGAATAAGGTCATTGAGATTTGTCAGATGTATGAGCTCACAGAAAAGCACACAAATATACTTACAAATAAGAGATGCATGCTTCCAGTAATTTCTAGAGCTCGTGTTGATAGTATGCAGCATGTGGCTAAAAGAAACAGGCCCAAGCACATGGCAGCAACTGTAGCCCCTGCAGCACCCACTGGTAAACCCCAGAGCTTTACAGCAAGTTCCAGAGTTCAAACTATCTCAGAAAAGCATGAGTGAGTCAGCAAACTCAAAGCATGGGCCCCAGCCTAGTTTCATTGCCAGCTGTCATAACTGTGGTGGAAATCCTGAATCTAAAAGGGGAAAATGTTTAGCTTTTGGTCAGCAGTGCCACAAATGCAATAAGTGGAATCATTTCAAGAGTTTTGTAAATCAAAGGGCACACATCCTTTTATTAAAAGGGAAGATTCAAAGAAACAAGCTGATCATTTAGAAAGCTTCAGCCCTATTTTTTATGTTGATGGTGTGTCAGTGCTTAATAAAACAGTCAATGTAATAGATTTATAGGCAAAGAAAGAAGTATTTTGTACTGTTTGGATAAAGGGAGAACGCATAGAGCTCAAAGTTGACACAGTTTCCAAGTGCAATGTTATGTCAGCAGAAACATTTGCTAGAGTATGTGCTGGTGAAAAGCTTGATTTGGCAAAGTGTGTGAAGCTTGTTGCTATGGTGGTGAAGAGATTCAAACTGAAGACTCAGTAGTTTCATGTTGCTCTGCTGGGAGATGTTAAGACTTGTTATTGTATGTAGTCAAGAGGCCCATCCAGTCACTATTAGGGCTCAGAGGCAGTTTGAAAATGGGACTGCTTTCATTTAATAAGCAAGTCCATCATGCTAGTTTGAAAGACCACTACTCCAGTTTCACCCAACATATTTTTTTCTACCAATACTGATCTTTTCAAAGACAAATTAGGGAAGCTTCCAGTTGTGTACTCCATGACGTTAGATCCAGATGTCAGTCCAGTTGTCAGGCCAGCCCAGAAAGTTCCAATAACTTTGCAGAACAGCGTCAAAGCTGAGTTACATAAAATGGTGCAAGAAGGTGTGATTTGTCCAGTAGATGAACCAACAGAATGGGTATCTTCCATGGTAGTTGGAGTATGCTCAACAAGGTATTAAAGTTGAAAGTAATTCTGCTACAAATATACAACATAAGGTATAAAATAAAGCTTGCTTAAATGTAAAAATAGAGTTTAGCAATATGTGATTAGCATCCATACTAAATGACTGTGGCTTGAAAAATAAGGAATTTGCTTAATGGACATGTTTTCTTACCGAGTCAGCAAGAATGTATGCATTTCACACTCTGTAAGCAAAAATGTAAAAAACCAGGATGTATGCATTTCACATTGTCAGTAAGAAAGCCAACCTGCTTCCTTGAAGAATCGGCAACAGGAAAACCAATCTGTACGTGTTTCTGTCATATAATACTGTTAAGCAAGGAAGTTTGAATGGATATGCTTTCATCAAGTCAGCATTTGCACAAGATGTTTCCTTAAGAGACAATACCAGCATTATTTCTCTACAGGATGAAAACATATTTTTCTGCAAACACCAGCAAATGGATGTTTTCATACAAAGACCAAAATGGAATACCAAGGAGAAAAACAGGATGTAAAACCACTATAAAGAGACTATAGCAGATAACATTGTTAGAGGTATTTGTGAAGGAACACCCAGTTGTTCCGAGGTAATATTTTATCTCTCACATCATCCATGCTGTTTGAGAAGTAAGGTAGCACAGTACCTGAAGCTGTAACGGTAGTTTGTGTGATTTGTTATAAAAAGTATTTACTGGTTACTGCTTTTAAAGTGACAGAGTTTGGTGCTCCATCAGTGTACATTCTGCAAGTTTCTGTGGGCAACAGACTGTAAATGCAATTATAAGCAAACTTTGTTTTCAGCAGAATCCAACCAGCAAGACTTTAGTGTCTTAAGAAGACTTTGGATCCATTACAGTAAGCAGCACCTTGATAATTAATGTTTCAATGGCGAGCCTAGCCTGCATTCGAAAACAGAGTGATAAGGCCTGCAGAGGGTCACTTGTGTAAATCCTAAACAGAAGTACTCCAATTTATCCAGCTTGCAGCAGTAAAGATTCTCAGATGTCCAAATCCAGATTGAGCCTGCAGTGCAGGAAAGTCGCTGTGCCATAAATTCTCTAAGAAAAGGAGAAAAGTTGGACATCTACTTTTCACAGCAGCTCACTGCCTGCTGTGTTTCACTAGATTCTTGAGTGACTCTGAAAAATTTCCAGCCATCTGCAACAACAACCTGATCACCTGTTTTCTTGCTAACTGGTAAGACATTTTTCTGTGTCACATTTTTAGTATGGCTGCTATTAGACAGAATTCAAGCAAGTGTAAGCTACGCTTTACTGCTAATGTAGCAGAAGAACCAGATAAAATATGGAGTAAATTGCAATGTTGTATACACAGCACATTAGTAAATGTAAAACCTTATTAGGGCAAGTTGACATACAGGCATTATGTAAGTGGATTGTAACATTTGATTGATATTTTCAACAAAAATATGAAGTATATTGTAGTAACTGTCTATTGTGTGATCCAACAGAAACTGCATTTTGTGTGCCATGCCATAAAAAAGTATTGCATGATATTGTTAAAAAATAGACTGTGAAGACCGACCTTTTCATGATAAAGAATTAACTAAGGTTAAAGCGTTTTCATTATATCCAGATGTAAAGCAGTTATGTCCTGCTAGTACATTAATCTCTGAATTACAACAACGGTCACATCTGTTATTGATGGCATCCCCTGTAGATCTTGTAACACCCTTTAAAAATTATGTACAAGCATGGAATGCTGCCACGACTACACATACAGATAAGGACAGAAACAAGGCTTATGATAAATTGACAGAAGAATTTAATAAATTCTTAAAAGACAAACCAGGTGAGTTTAAAAGGTTCAGGAATGACATCCAAGACCTCTGTTAATAGTGCATAGGAGCCCTGCGGTCAACATAGGAATCTAATAACAGGTATCATACATCCCTTAAACAATTACATGCAGAAATGACCGACCTTAAACAGTGTTTGAAGGAAAAGGAAGAAGAATTAGATAAATTAATAGAGACTAACCTACAAAATACTGTTTTGATATCCCAGCTTAAGGAAGAGTTAAAAAAAATACAAAACCAGTCCAAATTATAAAACAAGGGCAGGGAACCACTACAGATTTATGTATACAGTCTAGGTTATTACAGAGTTTACCGCAGTGGAATGATAAAAAAGGCATATTTTATAACATGCTTGCATTTGAAGAATGGGTGACATATATACAGCAAGATCTGGTATATGGACAGATGCATTACTTAGATGTTTCTGGATTTTCATTCCCAAATGTTTTAAAACTTTCAGTCAGTTAACACAAGATGCTTATCAGTTGAACACTAAGTGCGAATGCACTAATACTAATGTCATTTTCACAAGGGCAGCCACTCGCAGCTAAGTTATTAGATAATTTCAAAATTACTATCACCGATAAATTATTGGAAGAAAGCGAACATTTTAGGCTTGCCTTTCCAATCATATATCAAAAATCAGACAGGGACATGGGGAAAAGAAAAATACAAAAACAGCTAATACATTGCTTCTTAGAGCAAGTAAAAGGGGTCCCAGGTGATATTAAATGTATCTATGAAGAAATTTCTGATACCCTCACTGATTTGGTACAAAACTTAATGAGGGGACGGACTATGGCCGATGATGGGACATTATACGTGCACCATATCTTTGCATTTAAAGATGATAGTGAGCCAGTTGAGGTAGTTGGTGAAGTAAAAAAAAGGGGAAGGCAACGGTGGTGTGACCAACCTCCAGCAGAAAGAGCTGCATCTGCACCACCAGCTCCTGCCTCTATGTCTGTAGCACCAGGATCAGGCACAGGTAATGAACAAAAGGCACCAACATGCTTCTTTTGTAAAAAAAAAAAAAAAAAAAAAACAATAGGACATGTTAAGCAAAACTGTGATCATTACAAATCCTGGTGTAAAAAGAAGGAAGAACAGGGGGTGTTTCCAAAAACAGAGCCCAAAAATTTACAGGAAAAGTCAGAAAAGCAGGATTGTGTACAAAAACCTTACAATATTGGTAACAGCAACTATAAGGGCCATCAGTATAGAGAAAAAGTGGAAGTATACCCAGTAGATTTTCAAGCAGTTTCACCTGTAAATCTGAAACATTTGATAGAACAGGCAGAGGGAATAGCTAGGCAACAGTTAAGAAAAGAGACTGAAAAGCCTAAATATGTAGATCACTCAGACACAGAGGAAGATGACAAGCAAAAACATGAGGTATGTCATATTGCATTTGACAATTAGGGGAGGAAGAGTGGATCTCCTTACAATAGGGATGTGCCCCTCCCTACTTTTGTATCTTTCATGACTACTTTTAAAAAGGGTGAGACGGACGACCACTGATTGATAGCTGGGTAGAGGGTTCACTGTGGAAGAATGTCTTATTAGACACAGGAGCAGCAGTATCTGACATAGACAGACAGTTACCTGTAAATCCTTAGAAAAGGTTTGCAGTTCGGCATTTAATGGCACAGGATGCTATGCAGTGAGTAGCCAAAATGTGGACATAAAGTTTAGCCAAGAGGGACAGACATGGAAGGGTGCATTTTTAATGCATCCATCTTGTTCAACTAACATTATTGGTATGGACATTCTAGGGCCTTTGGGCATAGTAATTGATCTACCTAATGGAATCATGTGGATAGGAGACAAGCAAAAAGGAGAGGGAGAGAAGTACAGGTTACTATGCAATCTGCATACCTGAAAAACCTGACAAACCTACAGGATATGTGAATACAGACAGTGAAATCTGTGGTCCAAGGGTCCCAGTGATTGTGGGAAACTAGAAAGCCCAGTCGGGGTAGGAAGTGATCAGGACTATAATACCACCTTTTCAAAAACAATATCCTATTCCTAGGGAGGCAGAAGAACATATGGAAAAATGTATTGCAGAATGCGAAAAGGAAGGGATTATACAAAAAGGCAACAGTCCTAGAAATTCACCAGTCTGGCCAGTCAAGAAAAAAGATGGTAGTTATCGTCTTATTGATTTACGGAAAGTTAATCAATATATTACTCCTAGAGCACATTTGATTCCAGGAGTCCCAGAGTTGGCTACACATATTAAGCCACAAAGTAAGTGGTTTGTAGTAATAGGTTTAGCAAATGGCTTTTTTGCAGTACCACTCGGGGGAAAAAAGATTCTCCAAGATTTGCCTTTACATTTAAAATCCAGCAATATGTCATGACAAGGTTACCACAAGGATTTCAAAATAGTCCAGTTATTTTTCATCAAGACAGTAGGATGCATTCTACAACATTTGGAAAAGGATGATTCGGTGTTACGTTACATTGATGACATTTTCATTCAGTCAGAGACTGTAGAGAAGCATGTACAGCTTCTTAAGAGTTTTTCATACTCTACAACAGGCAGAGTTTAAGGTTAAAAGTGAAACATTGTTTGTCACAAGAAGTCAAGTTTCTATGTATTATTATAAAACTGACAGGAAGGTCTCCTTGCCCTATGTGTGTCCAAGGCATTTTACAAATGGAAAAGCCACTGACTGTAGCAGACCTACATAAATTCATGGGAACCATGAATTACAACAGGGAATTTATAGAGGATTATGCAGCCATGGCTGCTCCACTATACAAAGTATTACAGGAACAAAAGAACTCCACCTTTTTAGAGTGGGGACCCCATGAAGCGGAGGCATTTTCACAAATAAAAGTAAAATTAGCACATGCTACAGAATTAATAGCACCCACACCAAGGTTACCATTTGTGCTACAAGCAGCAGCAGGGAAAAATACACTGTCTGTGGTACTACTACAGGAATGGCCACATGGTAGCAACAATAGAATGGAAAAACATTATGTCCAATCACTTTCTGTAGTAGGAAGATGACCCCAGTAGAACTGGGCCACCATCCATGTATACAGAAATTATTAGCAAATTACTGGGGTATTAAACAAATGGTACCTAACTGTATTTTCCAGCATTATAGTACAAACACCACATCAAGCAGTAAAAGCTCTGATAGACAATTTTGAAATGAATAAAATTTCAGATGGTATTAGTCAGGCAGTCTTTGCAAAATGGATGGCACTTTTCGGAATGAAAACTGTCGCTATACAGACAGGCGACAAATACTATTTGTGCAATCATATTGGGATATGAAGGAAAACAGCATAACTGTTTAGAAAAGATAATGTCATCTGATGTGCAATTTTTGGCATCTGATTTTGATCACTTTAAGCCATCCATCTTTGTGGATGGAGCACGATATTGGGACAAAGGCAGATACTGGACAGGATTTGCCGTAGTTCCAGAGAATCCACAACTGGGTTAGCCAGAACTAATCAAGTTACCAGGACACGTCAGCTCAAAGAGCTGAACTGGAGGCAGTCTTATATGTGCTAAAGTATTACACCCCTGCTGACATTTTTTCAGATAGTGCTTATGTAGTAAATTCTTTGACTGCATATGGAAACCTGGGTAAGGCGAAGATTTGTGGATAGTGCAGGTAAACCATTACGGCATGCTGAAGTATTAAAAGGTATATATAAAGTTATAACAATGTCAAATCAACAGGGACAGTATAACATCTTAAAAGTAAAAGCACATCAAAAGCCAACTAGTGAAACTTGCAGGTTAAATTGGTTAGCTGATACTTTGGCAAAACAAGCAGCACAAACTGGAAAAGAACTTCCAGAATATGAGTATGTCCGTGTAGACGCTAGTGTCTTAAAAAGAGTTAGACGAGTCAATAAAAAACGACTTTGTAAATATACAAACACAACAGGGCTTAAAAGAAGAAACTGATCAGTGCAGACTAGCGAGTATACCACCAAAGGAGTACTATGTATATACTACCTCCAAGGGGTTACAGTTGCCATATGTACCATTTCAGTTGGCACGCCAGTTGGTCAAGTTAAATCACCAAATACTGGGACATGAAGGAGCTGATAAGCTATGGGCAGTTGTAAAAGAAAAGTATTGGAACCCAAATTTAAAAAAAGGTCTGCAAGCTAATTGTAGAAGAATTTTTAATCTAAGTAAATGCTAAAAGCAAAAAGCCTCCATTACATCGGGTGCAGCCAGTGGATGGGCCATTGTCGTCGTCGTCATCATCATCATCTTTCAGCTGTTCCCGTTAGGGGTCGCCACAGTGGATCATCAGTTTCCATTTCTTCCTGTCCCCTGCATCTTGCTCTGTCACACCAACCACCTGCATGTCCTCTCACCACATCCATAAACCTTATCTTAGGCCTTCCTCTTTTCTGGTTACCTGGTAGCTTCATCCTTAGCATTCTTTTCCCAATATACTCAGCATCCCTGCTCAGCACATGTCCAAACCAACGTAATCTTGCCTCTCTGGCTTTGTCTTCAAACCTTCCAACCTGGACTGACTCTCTAATATACTTATTCCTAATCCTGTCCACCCTCGTCACACCCAGTGCAAATCTTAGCATCTTTAACTGTGCCACATCCAGCTCTAACTCCTGCCTTTTTATCAATGCCACTGTCTCCAACCCATATAACATAGCTGGTCTCACTACCCTCTTGTTAGACCTTCCCTTTCACTCTTACTGGTACTCGTCTGTCACAAATCATTCCTGACACTCTTCTCCACCCTGCTGCCTGTACTCTCTTCTTCACCTCTCTTCCACACTCACCGTTACTCTGAACTATTGATCCCAAGTATTTAAACTCATCCACCTTTGCCACCTCTACTCCTTGCATCCTCACCATTCCTCTGTCCTCCCTCTCATTCACACACATATATTCTGTCTTAGTCCCGCTGACCTTCATTCCTGTTCTCCCTAGAGCATATCTCCATCTCTCCAGGGTCTCCTCCACCTGTTCCCTACTCTCACTACAGATCACAATGTCATCTGCAAACATCATAGTCCACGGGGACTCCTGTCAAATCTTGTCATCAACCTGTCCATCACCATTGCAAATAAGAAAGGGCTCAGAGCTGATCCTTGATGTAATCCCACCTCCACCTTAAACGCATTTGTCACTCCCACGGCAGACCTCACCGCTGTCACACTACCCTCGTGCATATCCTATACCACTCTTATATACTTCTCTGACACTCCCGACATCCTCATACAATACCACAACTCCTGTCTAGGCACCCTGTCATATGCTTTCTCTAAGTCTACAAAAACACAATGCAACTCCTTCTGACCTTCTCTGTACTTCTCCATCAACACTCTCTCAGAGCAAGCATTGCATCTGTAGTGCTATTTCCCGGCATAAAACCATACTGCTGATCACTAATCATGTCCCTTCTTAACCTAGCTTCCACTACTCTTTCCCATAACTTCATGCTGTGACTGATCAATTTAATCCCTCTGTAATTACTACAGCTCTGCACATCACCCTTATCCTTAAAAATCGGTACCAAAACACTTTTTCTCCATTCCTCTGGCATCCTCTCACTTTCCAAAATTTCATTAAACAATCTGGTTAAAAACTCCACTGCCATATCACCTAAACACCTCCATGCTTCCACAGGTATGTCATCTGGACCAACAGCCTTTCCATTCTTTATCCTCTTCATAGCTATCCTTACTTCCTCCTTGCTAATCCATTGCACTTCATGATTTACTATCCCCACATCATCAAACCTTCTCTCCCTCTCATTCTCTTCATTCATCAACCCCTCAAAGTACTCTTTCCATCTGCTCAACACACTCTCCTCACTTGTAAGTATGTTTCCCTCATTATCCTTTATCACCTTTACCTGCTGCACATCTTTCCTAGCTTGGTCCCTCTGTCTAGCCAAATCGGTACAGG
The DNA here is from genome assembly GCF_019279795.1 of Protopterus annectens. Lineage (NCBI taxonomy): Eukaryota > Metazoa > Chordata > Ceratodontiformes > Protopteridae > Protopterus > Protopterus annectens. The sequence goes on from NC_056728.1 coordinate 1,346,845,844, forward strand.
TCCTTTTCTCCCTCCTTGGTGTCCAACCTTTCATACAACTCTTCATATGCCTTATCCTTAGCCTTCGCCACCTCTGTCTTTGCCATGCACCTCATCTCCTTATACTCCTGTCTACTTTCTTCATCTCTCTGACAATCCCACTTCTTCTTTGCCAACCTCTTTCTCTGTATACTCTCCTGTACTTCCTCATTCCACCACCTTGTCTCCTTGTCGTCCTTCCTCTCTCCAAATGTCATACCAAGCACCTTTCTAGCCGTCTCCCTTACTCGCTCTGCTGTAGTTACCCAGCTATTTGGTAACTCTTCACTGCCACCCAGTGCCTGTCTTAACTCTTCCCTGAACTCCACCTCACAATTACCCTTTTTCAATTTCCACCATTTGATCCTTCGTGCTGCCCTCACACTCCTTCTCCTATTCTTGATCACCAATGTCATCTTACAAACCACCATCCTATGCTGTCTAACTACACTTTCCCCGGTCACCACTTTACAGTCTCCAACCTCCTTCAGACTGGCCCTCCTACATAAGATATAATCCACCTGTGTTCATCTTCCTCCACTCTTGTATGTCACCCTATGCTCCTCCCTCTTGTTAAAATACGTATTCACCACAGCCATGTCCATCCTTTTCGCAAAATCCACTACCATCTGACCTTCTGCATTCCTTTGTTTAACACAATACCTACCCATCGCTTTCTTATCCCCTCTGTTCCCTTCACCAACATGCCACAGCCATGTCCATCCTTTTTGCAAAATTCACTTCCATTTGACCTTCTGCATTCCTTTAACAGCATACCTACCCATCACTTCCTCATCCCGTCTGTTCCCTTCACCAACATGCCCATTGAAATCTGCTCCAATCACCACTCTCTCACCCTTGGGTACAGTCATCATGACTTCATCCAACTCATTCCAAAATGTTTCTTTCTCGTCCATCACACACCCAACTTGTGGAGCACTAACAACATTCATCATTACACCATCAATTTCCAGCTTCATAAATATCACTCTATCCGACACTCTTTTCACCGCCAAAACACTCTTAGCATACTCTTCCTTCAGGATAACTCCTATGCCATTTCTCCTCCCATGCACACCATGGTAAAACAATTTGAACCCACCTGCGATACACCTAGCCTTACTCCCCTTCCATCTGGTCTCTTGCACACAAAATATACCAACCTTCCTTCTGTCCATCATATCGGCTAGCTCTCTCCCTATACCAGTCATACTGCCAACATTCAAAGTTCCGACTCTGACTACCACAGTCCTAGCCTTTCTTCTATGCAGTTCAAATAGTTTATGCAGGTCCTTTGCCAACAGCAAAGGGAGGTTATAGATGCGTACTGGTAGTAGTGGATCTTTTCTCAAAATGAGTAGAAGCAATTCCTACCAAAACAATAACGGCAACTGCAGAAGCTTTATGGGAAAATATTTTTTGCCATTGGGGATGGCCACAGGTCATAGAGTCAGACAATGGCCCACAGTTTGTTAGTGATCTCATTAAACAAATATGTAATTTGTTAGGCATACAGCAAAGGTTTCATGTACCATACCATCCACAATCTAATGGCATTGTTGAACGTATGAATCGGACATTAAAAAAAAAAGTCTAAAAAAGGCATGCTTAGAAAAAGTCAATACATGGATACATCATCTGCCTGGTGTTTTAATGGGTATTCGAGCAACACCAAACAGCAAAACTGGTATTTCCCCATATGAAATAATGACAGGCTGCAAAATGCCCATACAATTACCATTTGATCCAGATATACCTAATGGTAGGCCCGTGCTAGAAATCGGCAAACATCAGGAATGGCTAAAACAACTTACTACCATATGTGGCTATAATGGAAGGGAACAAGCGTTCCATCTATGGAAAAAGATGCCAATATTACCAGTTGAAGAAAACCTTCCCTACGGAACAAAAGTACTGGTAAAAACGTTCCAACGGAAGGACCATGGGCTAGCAATTGGCAAGACCCTTTTAAAGTAGTGGAGCAAATTGGACCATTAGTGTACAAAATCAAAGAAAAACAGAACAATGTTGGTACATAGAGATCAACTAAGAATGATCAAAAACAGTGAGCAATGTAAATCTGATTAAGTGTATTCTCTTGTAGGTTTCCAACAGAAAAAAAAAAACATAATGAAATTGACATGGTTTAAAGTGCATCCTTTTGGAAATCCAGTTTCAGATGACCAAAGGCAAAAATCAATCGACAATGGAAATTTTATTTAAAGGATGTTTTTTTAAAGTAATAATAACTGTCATACTAATTATCATTGTATTGCTTAGCATTAAATTGTATTTACAACCTATTAATGAAACTATAAAATTACATAAAAAAGAAAGTAAAGAAATGTGGAAAAGTGAACAAGACTGGTCACCATCTTTTAATACCTTTTTGGCAAGAAATGTTGGTATGCAAAAAGCATGAATGTTTCTAATTGTTGGGTATGTAGTTTAATATCAAAAATAACCGGGGTCATGCCTTTAATACCTATTCCACAAAATTCCCTTAGTAGTTGGAGGGTATTAATAAATGAGACAGGAGAGACCAAGTCATAAATGTACAGCTACACAAAGCAAGAGTACAGAATCATATGTTTTCAACAAAATGGAACTGTTCCGTTGGGTAATAGTAATTGTATTCAAACAATTGAAATTCTAAACTTTCACAACCACATACCAGTACGTGGAGTATTTTTTCATGGTTTTCCTATTTTAATACCAATTAAGGGTCAGTTAATATTAAGTGACACAGCTGTGTTTCATTTTTCACAAAATGATAAAAACGAGTGTAAAACCAATATTGCATGTTGGCGAAGTAAAACAGATAAGAACTTTACAGTTGTACATGATAAAACTCCTACTATGGGGCAAGTAAGTGGCAGTTTGGTAAGTAGCAGTGTTGCTCTGTCAGATGGGTTATATTACATCTGTGGTAAATATGTTTATCAATGGTTACCAAGGGGATGGGTTGGCACCTGTTATATAGGGTTAGTGGTACCAGCAATGCATCATGTAAAATAATTACCAAGAGGAAGCATTAGAAATGCTAAAAAGAAAAGGGTTACATTACCTGTGATTGAAAGTCCAGAAAATCCAGTAGACACCTTAGATACATCACAAATCTGTCATCAAAATCTTGATTATATTAAATTAAAAGATATGGATTTAGGAGATGATGTAATCTCTGGAGTAGGTATTTTCCCTTGGTATGGGGCTGCAAAAGCCATCTGGGAGCTGAGAAAACTATTCAAACTAGTTGAGGTATTGGCAAATGCCACTTTCAATGCAGTCCTTGACATTACTGTAGAAATGACAGCTATACGAACTATGATTTTGCAAAATCTAATGGCATTAGATTACATACTAGCATCCCAAAGGGGTACATGTGCTTTAATAGGAGAACAATGTTGTACATTTATTCCAGACAAAACAGAATCTGTAAAAGTACATTTAGAAGTGATTGCGCAAGTGTCCCAACATACTAGAAAAAATGGAATGATGATTAGAGTGAATGGTTTAGTAGTCTATTTACAGGATGGACAGGAAAGATCATTATATTTTTAATTTCTTTTATTGTTATTGTAGTGCTTGGTTGCATATTATTTACATGTATTAAAGTCTGCTTAACAAGAGCTAGTCAAGTTACTGTTGTTAATTGTCATAATGAGAAAGTATTACCAAATAATGCTGAATTTTTATCCCTGGTTTAAAATAAAACAAAAGAGGGAATTGTTAAAGTATGCTCGACAAGGTATTAAGGTTGAAAGTAATTCTGCTACAAATATGTAACATAAATAAGGTATAAAATAAAGCTTGCTTAAATGTAAAAAATAGAGTTTAGCTGTATGTGATTAGCATCCATACTAAATGACTGTGCTTAAAAAATAAGGAATTTGTTTAATGGAAATGTTTTCCTACAGAATCAGCAAGAATGTATGCATTTCACACGGTCAGCAAGAAAGCTGACCTCTGACAGACTTAGCAAAAGATGTAAAAAAACAGGCTGTATGCATTTCACATTGTCAGTAAGAAAGCTAACCTGCTTCCTTAAAGAATGGACAACAGGAAAGCTAACCTGCTTCCTTAAAAAATGGACAACAGGAAAGCAATCTGTACATGTTTCTATCATATGACGCTGTTAAGCAAGGAAGTTTGAGTGGGTATGCTTTCATCAAGTCCGCATTTGCACAAGATGTTTCCATAAAAGACAATACCAGCATTATTTCTCTACAGGATGAAAACATATTTTTTTGCAAACAGATGTTTTCATACAAAGACCAGAATAGAATACCAAGGAGAAAAACAGCATGTAAAACCACTATAAAGAGACTATAGTAGATAACATTGTTAGAGATATTTGTGTAGGAACACACACTTGTTCCGAGATAATATTGTATCTCTCGCATCATCCATGCTGTTTGAGAAGTAAAGTAGCACAGTACCTGAAGCTGTAATGGTAGTTTGTGTGATTTGTTATAAAACATTATTTATCGGTTACTGCTTTTAAAGTGACAGAGTTTGGTGCTGCATCAGTGTACATTCTGCAAGTTTTTGTGGGCAACAGACTGTAAATGCAATTATAACTAGACTTTGTTTTCAGCAGAATCCAGTCAGCAAGACCTTGGTGTCTTAAGAAGACTTCGGATACATCACAGTAAACAGCACCTTGATAATTAATTTTTCAGTAGTAGCTCATGAGAAAAGCTCAGATGACATCAGAATATGTCTCAATCCACAAGATTTGAACAAAACACTAAAATGAGCTCATCATCCAATGTGTACAGTCGATGAAGTTGCTGCTCTTATGCCAAATGCCAGTGTTTTTTCTGTCTTCGATGCAGAGAGTTCATTTTGTCAAACCTTGCTTGACAAGAAATCCCCATTGCTAGCTACGTTCAGTACTCCATTTGGCAGGTACAGATTTTTGAGAATGCAATTTGGGATAAATTCTGAAAGTGAAGTCTCTTGACGTGCAATGGAGCAAATCTTTGTGGGTATCCTTGTGCTATTATAGTAGGCGACATACTAGTTAGAGGTAATGGTGAAGCTGAGCATGACAGAAACCTCTGAAAAATTCTGGAAAGTGCACAGCAAGTGAATCTAAAGTTGAATCCACAGAAATGTAAGCTCAGGCTATGAGAGGTTACTTATGTTGGTCATTTATTTACCAGTACACAGGCCTACGACCAGACACTTCTAAACAAACAGCCATTCTTGAGATGCCAGTTCCAGACAATGTTCAAGCCCTGCAGCATTTTCTTGGCATGCTTAACTATCTAGGCAAGTTTATTGCAGACTTGAGTCATATATCAGCACCACTCGGAGAGCTGACGCATAAAGATGTATCCTGGTCTTGGTTAGAACAGCACCAAAGAGCATTTGATGTCCTGAAACAAAGAATTGCCAGTCCACCAACTCTTGATACTATGAGGCTCACAAGCCAGTTACTCTTTCCTGTGCTGCTTCAAAATTTGGTCTAGGTGCAGTCATTCTACAAGAAGGTCAAACTGTTGCCTCTGTATTGAGGACTCTTACCCAAACTGAAATGCAGTATGTTCAGGTCAAGAAAGAGTTTTTGGCAATTGTGTTTGCATGTTCAAAATTCCATGATTATGTTTATGGTAGACCTATCTGGATTGAAACAGACCACCAACCTCTAGTCACTATTTTGAGAAGGCCTGTGCATACAGCTCCAGACAGATTGCAAAAGTATAATTTCACTCTTGTTTACAAGGAAAGGCAAACTTTTTTATCTTGCTGTTAGTGTCCAGATCGTCCAGAAACACCATTGAACAGCATGAGAATGAGAACCTTGATTTTGAAGTAATGGAAGTGAGAAATGTTTCTTACACACATCTTGATGAGCTGAGAGATTATGCAGCCACAGATCGTTTTAGAGAGGCTCAACCACTTTGCTTTGATGGCCATCTTTGTTGAATAATCTAGTTTACCTCAAGAAATGTAACCTTATGTTCCATACAGAGCTAAGATTTCTTCCGACAATGGTATCCTCATGAAAGGTCCAAGAGTAACTGTTCCAAAGTCCTTGCAACAAGAGTACATTACTAGCTTGCATTGTGGTCACCCAGGAGCAGACTCTACCAAAAGAAGGGCGAGAGGTCTTGTATTTTGGCCTTCTGTGTCACAAGATATTGAGAGAGTGCTATTATCTTGTTCTGTGTGTAATAGTATTAAGCCACATCAACAGAAAAAAAACACTTCATTTAAACCGGATTCCTGAACTACCTTGGTCGACGGTAGCCACTGACATTTTCGAGTGGAATGGTCAACATTATTTGGTGTTAGTAGACTCTTATTCAAATTGGTTCGAGATTGACCTACTTCCTAATCTAGCATCCAGTACTGTCATTATGAAGATGAAGCATTATTTTGCAGTCCATGGTAATCTGCACAAAGTTATTTCTGACAATGGGACACAGTTTACAAGCCAACAGTTTAAAAGATTTGCTGAAGAGTGGGACTTTACTCATGTCACGAGTAGCCCAGACTGTCTGCAGTCAAATGGTTTGGCAGAACGTGCAGTTCAAAGTGCAAAGCAGTTACTAGAGAAGTCAAAATGAGACAATAGTGATGTTTTCCTGAATCTCTTGAATCCCAAATATTCCTCATGATAAACATCTCGGTTCCCCTGCCCAGAGACTTCTGTCTAAACAAACTAGAACCACATTACCAGTCAGTCGTCAATTGTTGGCTCCTTGTGTCAAAAACAACATATCAGTGAAAATCAATCTGTTAAAGAAGCATTTAACCCAGAAGTCATACTAGGATAAGACCAGCAAACCACTCAATCCATTATGAGAAGGAGATGTGATAAGGATGCAAATGTCCAAAGGTTATGATCGGATTGGAGTCGTGAAGGGTATATGCCCAGAGCCGAGATCCTACATTGTGGAATCACAAGGAGTAGAGTTTAGGTGGAATCAGAAACATTTGATGCCAGTGTCCGAGCCTATATACCACAATACATAACCTGTGAGAAAGACTCTTTATCTCAAAGTGAGTTGTCCAGCGTTCTAGTTCCAGAGAATATTCCCATTCCTGTGATTAATCCAGAAGTTCCTCATACGAGTTGTTCACCGAAGACTGTCCCTGTTGCTAAACCTAGTCCAAATTGTTATGTTGCAAGATCTGGTCGCATCTCCAGACTGTTATAGATACATGGCAACTTGGGCATGAACATTGTGTTTGTTTCTAATGTCTATAGTAATGCATGGTTAACTCCAGTGTTATTTTCAACTAAGGACAATCTTTTTAAGAGGGAGGATGTAGATCAGTGTGTGTATATGTATCTTTAAGAAGTTATCTGAGGGCTTGCATAAGTGTATAAATACTGAGCATGTGAGAGCCTGACTGCCATTTTGTAGTAAGCTGTTGAGATGTAAGCATGTATGTTTGTAAGGTCTGTCTGTTAATCAGTTTGTTTATATTTTATGATTATGCTACCCATCCTGATGTGTTTCTATGTAATAAAGCATCTAAACAAACTACCCCACATGTTTGTCTTCTATGTTAGAGAAGGACAAGCGATAGAGTAGATTATTAATTGACTGCATCTGTCTAGGCTGTGTTTCAGAGGTGCTAATTACAGCATAAACAGCTGAATTGCATGCTAATCAGTCTGGTGGAGCTATTCACAAAGTTTAAAGCAACCATTTAGACTTCATGCTGGTTTTTCCTGTGGATTTCAAAAGTAGTGGAGTACAGACACAAAAAGTCTATATAGACAGAATGTTAGAAGCTGCTGCTTCTTAACTCCATTTGTATGTGCTACAGGCTGCAGGCAATGCTGCTGCTGACAATAAGCCTAGGACAAGACAGAAAAGAGTTTTCAGGCCACATTTAATTTGTCCATGTCATGTATGTTGTGATAGTTTAGAGTGCTACAGGTTGGACAGGGACACAATACAGGAACCCTGCGACCTCTGCAAGCCTCACCTCAGAGCCACAGCCTTTACCTCCCCCATGTATTGACTGTGTACTGCTTGCATCATAGTCAGCCCGGAACTAACACTGTGTCGACTGCTGTATTTACAAGCTAAGTCCTGAACATGTAATGTTTTGTATAATAATATTATGACACGTCCTTGTATTTCATCACTCGGTGCAGTAAGCAACTGCAAGTTGGGAGATTTGTACAGAAATTAAGTCACATGTGACTGCAGAAACATGTTTGACTTGTATATGTCCATTAGCAGATAGGCCTCAGGCCTCAAAGATTCACACATTGATACCTCCCCAAAGTAATGATGATCACTGCATGCCCTCAATTTAGCAACATATGTTTGAAATGGGAAATCGTAACAGAGAAGTTTGAAAGTAATGAGACATAGTTTGCAGATTAACTGGCAGGATGCAAAACAAGAAGAGTACCAAGAGCAATATAGGCTTGTTTGTGCCATATCAGTAGCTCAGCCTGAGTCCACCCCCTCCCCTTGAAAGAACATTATGCCCTTGCGTGCTCCATAACAGGAACCCACCTTTGCTTCCGACCCCCAAAACATCAGTCTGTGCTTGTTTGTGGCATTCAACCTTCCATTAATTTGATGGCAACTGCATATCATATCGTCCCCAGTGAATATCCTCAGACATTTTAATCCTGGAGGTTTATCGGCTTACAACTTAACAATCCATGTCATTTCTTAATAACTCTGTTTGGTAATACAGCTCAACCCCTCTCTTAGTCTCTTCAATTACTTGCAATGCCATAAACTTAAAAGAATAACCTGGATTAACAGAAATATGTTTATGTAAAGCATTATGAACATTAGCATTTCTAATGTCACTCAAGTGCTGCAGAATATGTTCCTTCAATAGCCTGTTGGTTTTTACTCACATAAAAACTGTTACATAGGTTGCAACATGGTGGGTATACTACATTTTTAGTTCTACAATCTTCATAATACTTAAAGGAAAAAAACGGTACCTGAGACCGGGTGAATGAATGAGTGGGTAGTAGAGATGAATGTGTAAGCCTTACATCCCCTACCAGGAAAAGTGCCAACCCTATTTGATATCTGAGCATTGGTCTTCCTAGGTCCATAACATAAATGCCTTTTGAGTGATAAGTTGTTTTTAAATGCAAAACTAGGTTTGTCACCCAGAGTAGCTTTAATGTTTTCATCAGATTCATAGGTTGGTACTAGGCTATCGGCCCTAGGGCCTATACAAGCCTAGCCATAACAATTCCCTGGATATTTCTTCCCACAATATTTACTTCCCTGGACCCCTGTCTAGCAGGGCCTGACAGGATCCATGGGGTGAATTTCCTATCTCCCATCCGATCGTCAAGGTTCCTTTTGAAGAGGGCCAAGGAGGTGCTCTGCTTGACATGTATGGGCAGTCTATTCCAGAGTATGGGGAGTCTCTGGGTCAGGAACCTATCCCTCCAGCATGTTTTGTTCATTGTGATGACAAGGTTTAGATCCCTGGAGCGTGTAGCTCTGAGGGATTGGGATTTCTTTAAGTGGAGCATGTCCAGCAGCTCAGGGTTTGACCTGGCCCTGTATGTTAAGCAGAGATTGCTTCTAAGTAGACTATATGCCACAGAGTATAGATGGAGTTTTTTTAGACAGTCAGCAGAGGGCATCTGTTTTAGGCCTGTGATTCTTTTAGTGAGGTATTTCTGCGGCCTTTCCAGCTGTTGCAGATGTCTTGTGAGGTACATACCAAACGGGGCATTGTACTCTATAATGGGTCTAATGAGGAATGAGTACAGTGAGACAATGACCTCTTTTTCTGGATGAAAAGACCTTAGTGATGAGGTGTGCCACATAGAAGGATTTCCTGATTGTTGTGGTGATGTGGTTATCGAAGGTGAGACCACTGTCCACCTATGTCCCTAAGTCTCTCATCACACTTTCAGTGTTTAGTGTACTGCCACCTATGTGGTAATTCATGGGTACATGGTTTTTCCCAAAGGGGATAACTATACATTTCTTGGCATTAAGCTTTAGCCCATGGCTCTGGCACCAGGCGTCTGTTTCTGTAAGGCCCTTTTGTAGAATATCCACATAATTTGGGGATTCAATAATGGCTCCCAGTTTGCAGTCATCTGTGAACTTTATTAGCCAGAGTCCCTTAGTGTTGGCCTGTACTTTTTTATTTATTTATTTTATTTTTATTTTACATTTGTTGACCGGGCTAGTCCAGCTGGATAATTTCCATTTTCAGTGGAGGCCCGGGGAGAAAAGCTCCACAGATTAAAACAAGGTTATAGAAATTGAACATTTACAATAAGTTCCTGTGACATAGACATTGAGTTACCATGCATACTTAATAGTCTAGATCAAGAAATAGAAAACATATAGTGCTATCTACGTATTGAGAAAGGCATTAATTCTTTTTAAAACTACACTCCCTTCAGGTCATTTCATACATATTAATGTATATACAATTTTTTTTTTTTTTTTTTTTTTGAGAACAGTCATTAGGTCGTTTGTGATCACAGAGAAAGATTGCAGTTTTGAAATAAGGAAGTATGATAGTAGAAGGTAGAAGGTTGATTAGTCTGGATTGGTACAAGAGCAGAGCCAGAAGTTGTTAAGATGTACAAGAAGTTGTTTTTTAAAAAGATCAAAGGAGCCTATAGAGGTAATGTGTGAGGGGAGGTTCAGAGAAGTAGATGCCAAACAAGAGTGGTCCCAGGACTGAACCCTGAGGTATTCCACTTGTCTGGAGCTGGATTTGGAGTCGGCTACTTTTACAGTCTGGGTTCTGTCAGTAAAACAGTTGGCAACCTATCGAGTGATGTAGGGATTTATGCCCAGCTTAGTAGATAAACTTGACATGACAAAACTGTCCAGTTTTTGTTGATAATGTCGCATACCGTCCCTACGTCGCGTCTATATGTTAGAACTACTGTTCTTAAAATTAGAGTTTCTCTTAAGAGATACAGGAGGATGTGCTTCCATCCCCCTTATAAAATAGGGATTACCTGTATCTGATCTCAAAACATTTGCCTCTCGGGCTGAGTGTAGTAAGCGATGCACAACAGTGGCAAACAGAGATTTCTAGTTGATTAGATATACAGGCACTTGTGTAAGTGGGCTAGTCAATTTTATCATATATACAGTTCTCCTACACCTGCAGCTACTACAAGAAGATTGAAAAAACAGTTGTGTAACTTGGACTTTATTGCTATAATCCGCACAAAAAAGAATCGTCCCATAGATAGCTCTCCATTTTGCACACGTGTTCATGACACACAATTCTTTCAAATTTTGTATACAGTTCTCCATACAACAGATTGTGTTGTGGCCACCCCTCTCTCTGGGGGTGACAGTCCAAATTCAGCCAAATTTGTATGTTTTATTCTGGAAGAAATGGATAGCTATGGATGTTCATCGTGCATACAGCTGCAGTCATTACAGAAGGGTTATCCTGCCATCAGGTGGGTCCTTGGTCGGCCGAATTCCAAAGTCTAGGTCCGGCGTTGGTTGTCGTCGCTTCTTCCCTGACGTCAGTGCGGCAGGGGTATAAAAGAGGCAGCCGATGCCATTTTCTTCAGTCTTTCTTGCCGCGCAGTGCCCGAAGCAGAAGCATTTCGCAAGTGCCGGTCGGCCAGCTCCTGAGATTTACGTAAGTATTTCAGCCAAAGTCTTCTTTAAAGCTAAGTACCCCGTTGGGGAAACTTTTCTTGCCTCAGACCGATGTCAGACAAAGTTAATAATTGCATTTCTTGTGGGAAGCAAATACCGCATAAGGATTTCCACTCTTTCTGTATACCTTGCTTAGGGCCAGACCACGACGTCTCGGCCTGCCGTTTTTGTGCTAGGTTCAACAAGCGCACTATTAAGCACCGGGCGGAGTTCGCCCTTCATTATTTTGGCAAAAAATTTAATTATATCATGTCGTCGGATACTCCGACACCAGTTTTAAGCAAAAGACGCAAAGACAAGGACCAACATACGAGGTCTGCACCGAGTACTGAGACCACACTTAGGCCGACTACCGGTTCTCCGGTTCTCAGCGAGGCGCCTATGCAGCCCCTGACTACCGATGAATCTATTTTACTTCAGTACCTGAGGTCGCAGGCTCCTCGGTCTCCATTCCCACTGCAGATACCGACGCCACTCTTGGCGGGGAAACTGAAAATTTAGTCAGGCCTGCCATTTCTGAAGGCGTCTTCAGGCCTTCCACCTTCTCTATTAAAACCTTCACTAAATCTAAAGCTGCCATGAAAACTAAAAAACAGGGTCCTCAGACCTCCTCTCAAGGCCCCATGCCTAAAAAGCAGATGCTTAAAATGGCTGAGGATTTGATAACTCTCATCAGGGGTTCTCAACCCCCCTCTGACAAAAGACCCAGATTGGAGGAAGACTACCCTTCCTCAGACCAGGCTTCTATTACCTCAGACCATTCTGAGGACCAGGATAATGCCTATTCCCCTTCCGAAGACTCTGATGCTGAGGAGTCTATTTCCTCGGTCTCCCCTGAGGACTACTCCTTTGGGGAAACCCTGCATACATTGAGGGAACACTTCCACTGGGAAGGCCAAGATTACTCAGATTCCAAGAAAAGGCTCAGGGAATTTCTACTGCTCCCCTAGCATAGGCCCCTGGCTATCCCTCCTGTTTTAGATATATTGGATGATGTGTACGCAGAAGCCAGCCTTAATCCAGATTCTTTACCTCCAGCCCCTGTTAAACCAGACAGGTATTACCAGGTTCCTGATTCTCACCAGTTCCTTTATAAAAGCCATACTGCAGACCCAGAAACAATTTCACAGGGTCCCAAGGGAATAAAGGCCTCTACTGCTAAAAACCCTTTACCTTCAGAGAGAGATTCCAGATCATTAGAAAGGTGGGGGGGAAAAGTTGTATACATCTGCCACTTTAACCATGAGGGCATTAAACTGTCAATTTCATATGTTAAAGTACCAACAGTTTTTGTTATCTCAGCTGAAAAGCAAAATGACACAAACAGAACAACCAGATTTGAAAGGGTTGCAGGATTTGTTGCATGGAGCAGAGCAAGTAGGTAAACATACCTTGCAGTGTGGTTTTGATGTTTTAGAGGCCTCATGTAGAGCTGCTGTCACGGGGTCTGTTATACGTAGACATGCTTGGCTCAAAGAGCAAACCTTACCAGATCATGTCAAAGCAAAGTTATTAGATGCACCACTTCAAAAAGATGTATTGTTTGGTGTTAAAGCTGAGGAGGTACTAAAGAAAACGGAGGAAAAAGCAAAATCTATGCAAACAGTGAAAGATTTCTTGCAGGTACTACCTCCACGCTTCAGCAGAAACTGGCCTTCAAAAAATTGGTCCTTTCCAGCCACGGACAGACCTCAAAGGGGCAGATACAGATGCCCAAGGGGTAGAGGACAACCTCAAGGATCTTACAGAGCTAGACAGTGGCAAGCACCAACCCCAAGTGGTGGAGAAGATAGATCACAGTCATTTAGAAAACAGACACAATGACTTCCCCCTATGCCTGCCAAACAAAGCTTTAATGGCAGCACCTTTGGGTGGAAAACTGGCATTATTTTCAAAAAACTGGCACATTGTTACAAAAGACAAATGGATTCTGGACATTATAGACAGAGGCTACAGGTTCCACTTTCACACCCTTCCAAAAATGAGAGGCTTGCCAAACCTGCCACAAAATCAAAGGGCAGAGGCACAAAGACAAATTTCCGCTCTCATGGATAAGAAAGCAATTCAAGAGGTACCTGCAAAAGAACAAGAACAAGGTTTTTATTCCAGACTATTCCTGGTACCAAGGAAAGACAAAGATTGGAGACCTATCTTAGACCTATCCATCCTAAACACATATCTACAGGTGCCAAAATTCAAGATGCTCACATTACAGCAGCTTCTTCCCATGCTGGGCAAGGAGTCTTGGCTGGTAACATTGGACCTCAAGGAGGCATACCTGCATGTCCCTATCAGACAAGATTGCAGAAGATACCTCAGATTTCTTGCAGGTTCAACCCATTTCCAATTCTCTGCATTGCCCTTTGGCTTATCTACTGCACCCAGAGTGTTTACGAAATGCCTGGCATCAGTAATTGCCTTCTGCAGACAACAAGGAATACAAATCTACCCATATCTGGATGACTGCCTGATCCAAGCGGACAGCAAAGACATTCTATTGCAGCATCTGGCGTTTGTAATAAAACTGTTAAACTACCTGGGATACACAGTGAACAAAAATAAATCAAAACTAATACCTTCTCAACAGATACTTTTCCTGGGTGCCAGCTTAAATACAACCACCCAGATGGCCTACCTCACACCAGACAAACAAGGGCAACTGTCTCAATACTTCAACAAAATGGCAACTTTCACCAGACTAACTGCAAGGAAAGTCCTGCAGGCTCTGGGATTCATGGCATCTTGCATCCTACTAATACCATGTGCAAAGCTGCATATGAGGAAACTACAATGGTACCTAAAAAACCTATGGTCTCAAAACAGCCACAGCTTGGAAACAATTATACCACTCATTTCATGCCTTGAAAAGGAATTTTTGTGGTGGGCTCAAGCATGCCAAAGAAACACAGGTCTCCCTTTCTGTGTACCTCAAGCAACTCAAATCATCACAACGGACACCTCAGACTACGCCTGGGGAGCACACATGGCAGATCAGTGCATTCAGGGAAAATGGTCCCAAAAAGAGAAGCACCTACACATCAACCAAAAGGAGATGCTAGCCGTGCAAAATGCTCTTATGACCTTCAAAGACCTACTGCCTCCAGGCCAGTTATTGATAAGGACAGACAACACCACAGTCATGTGGTACATAAACAAACAGGGGTAACTCATTCATACCCCCTGTGCAGGCAAGCCATGACCCTATGGAACACAGCACTGGAATTGCAAATTCAACTACAGGCACAATTCCTGCCAGGGAAGGAAAACACACTGGCAGACAACTTAAGCAGAAATATGACAGACCCACACGAATGTAAGTTGCATCCTCAAGTTTTCTCAAAGATAACTCTGGCATGGGGACAGCCAGACATAGATCTGTTTGCTACCCACAGAAATTACCAGTTGGAAAAATTTTGTTCAAGGACCTATCATCCACAGGCCTGGAAAGTGGACGTACTCTCTTTCAATTGGACAACATTGACAATCTATGCCTTCCCGCCTCTTCCTCTACTGACCAAAGTTCTATTAAAAGCCAGAGCAGAGAGGCCACAAATGATTCTCATTGCTCCAGACTGGCCATGACAACACTGGTATCCTCTCCTAAAGAGCCTGACACACTCCCTACCATGGATCCTACCTCTAGTCCCTCTTCTGTTGTCCCAGCACAACTACAAAACCCTTCTCAGCCAGCTCAAAACCCTAAATCTAGATGCTTGGAGAATACCTTAATTTCCCAACAGACTCTCCTCTCCAAGGAGGTGCAGGATGTCATCTTGGAGGCCAGAAGACCCTCTACCAGAAAAGCCTACTCCGCCAAATGGAAACGATTTTGTTCCTGGAATCAAGAAAAGGGCCAGAATCCTTGGGTAATAAATATACCTCAAATTTTACAGTACCTAGCTGAGATGTTAAACAGTGGCCTTTCCTTCTCTTCCATCAAGATCCACGCTTCAGCCATTTCTGCACAATACAATACAGATCCTCCTTTATTCTCACACCCTCTATTAAGGCAGTTCCTCAGAGGGGCAAAAAATATAAACCCCCCACGGAAACCACCAGTCCCAGCTTAGGACCTCAACTTTGTATTGGAAAAGCTGACCCTGCCTCCCTTTGAGCCGGCTTCTTCAACAGAGCTACAATACTTGTCATGGAAAACAGCCTTCCTTCTGGCTATTACCTCAGCACGCAGGGTTTCGGAACTACAGGCCCTCATGGCTGTGTAACCATTCATCATTTTCCATCAGGACAGAGTTTCCTTACGAACCAACCCTACCTTCATGCCAAAGGTAGTATCCAGTGTAGCTTTGAATTAGACTATTCATTTACCTACCTTTTATCCAAATCCACAGAACAAAGGGGAGAGACTACTACATTCCTTGGACATTCACAGACAACTTTGTTATTACTTGGACAGAACAAAGCCATTCAGGAAATCCGAGCAGCTCTTTGTGTCCTATGCTACAGGTGCTCAAGGAAAGGCTATTTCCAAACAGACAATTTCAAAATGGATAGCCCACTGCATACGCTTTTGTTATTCATTTCATGGAAAATCTGTGCCTGTATACATCAGATCCCACTCCACCAGGGCTACAGCTACCTCTGCAGCTTTCCTCAGGGGGGTCCCTACCAAGGACATTTTGGAAGCAGCTACTTGGAGTTCAGTGCACACTTTCTCCAAGCACTACCATCTTCCACTATACTCAAAATCTAGAGCGGGCTTTGCCACAGCAGTCCTGCAGGCCATCCTCGTCCCCCTAGTTCCACTTAGTGCCTACCACCCTTACTTAGCTTTGGGATTCTACCCATCTGTAATGACTGCAGCTGTATGCACAATGAACATAGTACAGTTTTGTACCTACCATAAATGTAGATGTTAGAGTGCTCATACAGCTGCAGTCCAGGTTACCCTCCCTCCATCCCCTCTTAGGACAGGCCTTATGACAAACACCTTTATCATACAACCTATTTGGGGTATTCTTTTATGGTGTATTTGCTTGCAACTACTGTTTTTGATTTATCTACATTGCATGTTTGCATAATATTATGTTTTGCCTTCCTTCTGGGGGCACCTGACATCTGGGGCTAGAAAAACTTAAGAAAATGGCATCTGCTGCCTCTTTTATACCCCTGCCGCACTGACGTCAGGGAAGAAGCGACGACAACCGACGCCGGACCTAGACTTTGGAATTTGGCCGACCGAGGACCCGCCTGACGGCAGGATAACCCTTCTGTAATGACTGCAGCTGTATGAGCACTCAAACATCTACATTTATGGTAGGTACAAAACTGTACTTTCTTTCCTACATCCTTCCTGCACATTCCTGCCTTGTTTTCACTTTGTTCTTCTCCTGGCTTGCTTGAGAATTCTGTAGAGAATTTGAAATAATCACGTGTCATGAACACGTGTACAAAATGGAGAGCTATGTATGGGATGTTTTCTTTTTTTGAGAGAGAGAGAGAGAGAGAGAGGAACGTTGGGGAAGGGCTGTAGGAATGCCTGGGTGAGGTAAGTTGTGCAGGTGAGGAAGCAATTACAGACAAGACGAGACAGGGATGGTGAAGGACACATGAGGTGGGTTAACACCATGAATGGGGAGAGGGATGAGAAATCTCAGTTCCATGTACATTGATGTGGTTGACAGTAAGAATCTAGTCCTCACCCAGTGGACTGTCATCATTGTCACCTTACTGCACAGCTGGCTGCAGTGCCCAACATCTTTACCTCCTACAGGCACTCTGCACTAGGGTAGAGAGTAGGTGCTCCATCCGGCATAGGCGTGCACCAACAGTGCAGCGCACAATCCTACGCACCACCCCCCTTTGTCACTGCACCCGGAGGGAGCCACGGGCCTGTCCTCCAGGGCAGAACGACCTGAGGAGCCAGGTAGTGCAGGGGTGGCAGAGGAGGTGCTGCCAGGTACTGCACCAGATGTGCCGGGCAGCGGTGCTGTAGCCAGTGGAGGCAGGTGAATCCCATGGAACAGTCCTACCCTGGTGTGCTGTGAGAAAAACAAAAATAAAAAAAGTAATAAACCCTCCCAAAACAAAAATAATAAACACAAAATAAAAAGAGAGAAAAGGGTTGAGGTGAGAGGAAAAAAAGGGAGAACATTAGCAACTTCATATGTGACATACAAAGCATTGATGCAATTATTTTAGTCTATTCTGTTACCTTTACTTTTAACACTACAAACTTCTCTAACAAGTTTCTTCCTTACTTTTAAGGCTACCCAGTTTATAGCAAAGGCACACTATAGTACAGATTGTAGCCATCAGTCCTTGATGAGTTTATATATTGCACGTGTGTGTTCCAAGTATACTGATTACACATTACAGAAGGTGATTTGTGCCACTGGTAGAGAGTTATGAAGTTACATTCCAATAATGATGAAAACATGACAGTATTGTAGAATTTTGAGCCCACAATTGATGACTGCACTAAAATACTGTACTGTTCATTTGTCCTATAGACTACTACATGCATACTTTTCCTTTTACAGTTTGCAGATGCATGCCGGGTCTATGTTATAAGAAAAAAGGATCAAGCTCTCGAACGCTCACATGAGCGAATATTTAGAAACTCGATTTTATTTTTTTTTTTGCACTACAGTGAAGATCGGAATATTTGCCCTTTCCTCACTGTAGTGCGATCTCTGAGTTGGAATTTATATTTAGTGGGGGGGGGGGTGCATAGCCCCCCACAATAGCAATTTCAAGTTTTTAAATATTCGCTCATGTGAGCATTAGAAAGTTTGATCTTTCATTCTTATAACATAGACCCTGCATGCCTACTGTTATTTGAGAACATGGCACCATTGCTTTGTACTGCAGACTATGGCATGCGTAGTTTCTTTTACGGTTGGGATATGCATGCTCAATTTGATACAACTCTGTTAAATCACATCTAAGTGGTCCTTAACTTTTAATGCTACAAAATTATTATAAAAATGATTATTATTATTAAAATACTATTTAGACCGTACTGTTCTGATGCATACCTACCACATGCTTCTCACATACTTGTTAGACTAGCAACATGGTATCGAATATTCAAGACTCTTTCCTCAGCAGCTGTGGAAAAAACAGAACACCATTGTGAATACCAGTCTTGACTATTTTCAGCTTTTAACTCTTACAATTAATCAATGAAATTGAAACTTACACATCTGTGGGGTGCCCCCTGCCCAACATTCCCCATCCAAAGGTCGAGGGTATCCCGCTTCCTCTTCCAGAGGTCATCAAAATGATGTCTACATTGGTCACCTGTGTGGGGGATACCTGTCACACTGGTTAAGGCCATGGCAATACTATTCCAGTCTTCAGATTTATATTCCAAGCCAGAGTAGTCCTGCTGCAACAACCTGGGCCCATGCTCTCTAACTAGGAGTCCAACAAAAATATTGGACTCCTGGACACCTCAGTGCTGTGCCCAAAAGCACACACCTTCTCCAGCAACTCCAGACATGCCTCCATAGTTCAAGCCCAATCTCTAGAGAGCATTTCACGCCAGTTGCAGTTTATATGGTGCTGCTTCCCGCCTATTCAATGTCTCGCACTTACTGAGAGTGTATTTATTTTAAATTTGCAGCATTTAAAAATGTTGGGTATCGCTTACCATCGTGCAAACATGGTACGCAAGACTGCCCACAGCCAAGCTCCATGTTTGCACAATAGTAAGTGATGCGCAACAGTGGGAAACAGAGATTTCTAGCTGATTAGATATGCAGGCACTTGTGAAAGTGGGCTAGTCAACTTTATCATGTATATATGTATATATATATATATATATATATATATATATGTATATATATATATATATATCTATATATATATATATATATATATATATATATATATATATATATCTATAAATATATATATCTATATATATATATATATATATATATATATATATATATATACAGTTCTCCTGCAGCTCCTGCAAGAATATTGAAAATATAGTTGTGTAACTTGCACTTTATTGCTATAATCTGCACTTTCATAACAGTAAAACAAAACTTCAACACCCTAGACTAGAACCCCATCCCATCTGCACTCCACCTCTACACTTAACACCTGCTGCCATGGGGTTAGTGAGATGGATATCTGCTGTCTTAGTAGTTATTGTAAGGTTCTCGCTGCTAACTGTAGCACAATGTAGCTTACCATGGTTGCGTAATGCACAATGTTAATTAAATGCATCCAGTTCATATATGTGGCTGTCTGGGTGGGTGGTCCATTTCTCCAGTTTGTACACTGCTGCTCTTTGCGCAAATCAGGTAAGCACTGCTACACCTATTTATGGCGAGTGGCACATCACACAAACCCTTGCAATTCAAAAAATATTAAAGAAAAAGGATAAAAGAAATTAATTAAAACACAAAAGGCAGACTGTCCAGAGTTTTGCAGAATGTCCAAATATTTGCATCATATATTTGGCCTTTTCCTTGTAAAATGGGTGGTTTATTGTAAAATCATTGAAGATTGCAGTCAGTATATCATGACATATACATTTCTGTTCCGTACATCATATCTATCAGAAAATGCATGCCTGCCCTTTCCCCTGGAATGATTCACAGTCACTATACAGGTTTTGCGGCCAGTAACACTGCGGTGAGCAGCAAAACCTTCCCTACGCGCACTGCATGTCATTAATATTCACGGCATGAGATTGCGTAATGCTACGTGATGCACAGTATTGCGTACATAAATACACTTCATGTAGACTCTGCACCGAACCTACATGAAGCTTATTGAATCCGGCAGGTTGTGCTGTATAGCTAAATAAGTGTAGGGATGACATTAAAATTGATGCAGAGTACTAGTGAATACAACTGCATTACTCACCTGAGAGATGCTCAGTTCTGAGTGGAGACTGTTCTGTAAAATCTGCAACTCCCTTGAGGCTTTGTTGACATGTGTTTGTGTTCTTAAAGTTTTTATAATTATTTTAAAATTGATAATATTTATGTACTAATTGTCATTAAGTTTGTATTGAGATGTGTCTGACGTTAAGTGCTACTGTTATGCAATTTTATTTGAATATAAATTCAGGATGGTTGTGAATGAATTTTAACATTTGTACAATCATTGTTTCATTTATGAAACAGACTGCATAAGTGACATAAGATTTTACATTAATGTGCTTTTCAATGGGTTACTAAGACGTAGCAAACAGGAATGAAGACTTGAAGAAGAACCAGAATTACAATTTATATTGAAACATAAGTAGAGATAAAAGGGTGATTTTTTGGTGGATTTAAGGGGAAAGAAAGCTAAAAATATTTAGCACAGGGATTTAAAGAGAATTTTGTGAGGAACTGTATACTGGCAAATTTTAACATGATGCAGGAGAATGGAGGTAGGAAAATAGAATGACATAATCAGTATAAGATAAATATAATATAGGTGCAGAAATGATACAAGTACAAAGTGGGATAAGTAAATTAAGGCGAGAGTTATCAAGTGGGGCATACAGTTTTCCAGTAAAAGTGTATAAATGGGGAGGTCAAAAACACATGAAGAACTAGCATGGTTTTTCAGTTACTTTAAACATAATCAACAGACTACAAAGTCAATGAGAAGTTAAAAGTAATACCATTACAAAGTTACAATGTATATCTAAGGCGAAAGACCTCAGATGAGATCACTGTAGGCTTTGCTGCAATCATACCTGTTATGGTATGCCATATCATCGAACTATAAGTTCACATTTTTTAAAACTTAAGATTTTGTTACTGACTTATTGACTCTTCACTCTGAAGTGAAAAAAAATGCACCTAGTTTTTAATTTACTACTCATAGTTTAAACTAATGTCATAGTAACTTTTCCACAGATATAATTCAGCCCCAAAGTACTACACAGCTTCTCATATGCCTCATGCCATGGATCCTTCTGGTGAAAAATATTTGTACCTTTTCTAATGTATTTTTGTAATTTAGAATGTATACAAACCCCACTCCCATTCTCCAGTATAGGTCTTAATATGGCTTTTTATATTATCAGTACCTTATCATCCCTAAATTACATCATCCTAAATATACCCTGGAATTCTTTAATGCCTATGCTAAGTGTATATTGTTCTGAGTAAATAGACAACACAACCATAACTCACACCTTCTTCCTTCTAATTTTAGTTTTTCCTACTGATTTTCTTGCTGTCTTAAATATTGAGGGGGATTCATAAAGGTTACCACAAAGTGTAGACTAAGTGTGCACTTAGTATAATCTTTCTGAGTGACTAGAAAGAACAACAAATGTGGTAGAGATGTCCTTGACTACAGATAGTGTATACTTAGTGTACATGTTAATGAATCCAGCCCATAGTGTACATAGTAGCCAAAATGATTTCAAGACCATATTTATGTGACCAGACAACTGCAAATTATTAGTCAAAATTCCAAGGTCTTCATATTGCTCACAAACTCCCCAGTTCTCCCCATACATTCCATATGAATATCTAATATTTATTCTACTAAAATGCCTAATCTTAGTTTTAGCAAACGTAAGTAAAACTCCATTGCTGTGAGCCCATTCACATAATTCACCCAAATAACTTTGGTATTCCCATCAATGCAACTGTTCCTGCAATTTTCACATCATCTGCAAATTTTTCTACCCAACATTTGTACTCTAGGGAAAAAACTTGCTATAAATACATGAAATAAGAAGGTTCCAAGTACAGAACCCTGAGGGGAAACTCTTATTGATTTTTTTTAATTCCCCTAGATCTTGTGCCAAGAATACAAACCCAGGCCTTCCTGTTATCCAACCTAACCAAATACTTGTTGCTTTTGCATTGTAATAAAATTTCAAAATAGAACTGTGAGGAGCATAATCAAAAGGTCAACATAAATTGCATCAACTGGTAATTTTTCATCTGAGGTCCTTATTATTTTTGCATAAAAATAATTAAATTAGTAATGGTCTGTCTTCAGAAGTAAAGCCATGCAGGTATATATCCCAATAACCTTGTAATTCTGATTCCATCAGTATTCCTAGTATAATATGATCAAAGAATTTTATCAGTTGTACTTGTTAGACTTCTTAGCATAAAATTATTCTCACTGTGTGAAGACCCACCCTTAAGTATTGGAATAATATTAGCACATTTCCAATAAGAAGGGACATGCCCAGGTGTCAAACTATTTTAGAATAAGTAGATTAATGGTTCTAGTATTGCCATCTTAACATTCTTCAGGAAGAACCCATTAATCTAATCTGGGCCTGAAGAAGAGTACTGTTTAATTTTACATAAACCTTTTCTAGCCTATTTGTTCATTAGCAGAGAGAAAGTATAATCTTTGTTAACATCAACTAAATTAATGCTGGAAGAAGAATTAGAAAGATTTCCATCCACTTGGGTAAAAAAAAATGTGGTAAAACTCTCACCCACCTTTGACAAGTCTGAAACACCTTTTATATCTTGGGAAATCCATATATTCTCATTTTACTTTTTCTTACATAAACTCAAGTACTTAAACAAGGATATCTAAAACATGTGTATCCAACTAATACTTTTGTGCTCCTTTGACTCATTTAATTTCTTTTCTTACTATTACATTCATTTCTCTGTATACTTCATGGTTATTTCTACCTAGATTCCACCTCATATCCTGCAAACATGTATTTTTATTATTAAGCAAACACGTCATCCTTATATTCAACCAAGGAGGGTTCTTGGACTTCATTCCCATTACTGCAGCTATTACTATTTCTGCCTGTGACAATACTTTATCTAGTATATTTCCCCCCTCTAGTTGGACTTTGGATATATTAAATTGCATCTTACTCAATTCGAATAGCACTATCCTTTCAATACTATTTTTTTTCCTTTCATTTGTCCCCAGTCAGTACCAAGGAGATTTAAATCACCACAGTTAAAAAAGACTTCTGAAGATAGTCATATAGCATGAAGCAGATGGACTGGAACATATACTTGGTCTATCAAGTCACACTTGTAGAGTAGCTTTAATGAAGCATGTGCAAGATTATGCACATCAGCCACCAGAGTAGGGGTTAGGATTAAAATAAGGATGCCGTATAATGGCTACCTGGATAGTGACTTCTCATAACTAGCTCTTGCCCCATAGGAAAACAAATGGGCAAGTTGATCTGGAGGGCTAGTAGGTTGCAAGCAGTGGGGGATAAAAATGTTAAAAGGGAAGAAGGTATATGAGAAGCTTGGATTAATGTTTGAAAAATCAACAACCACAAAAAGAAGAGGCATGAAATGGAAAAATATCTGTAAGAGAGGAAATCTAAAGTCATCCCATTGGGGAATGAAAAGATAAAAAGGAGTGTTAAGCTGATATATGTAGATTTGTTAGAAATTAGAGGGAATACTATGAGGAAAGCTCTAGAGAAAAGATGGGAGAAGAATTAAGAATTTTTATTAATAGATGAAGAATATGATTGAATATGGATAGGGATAAGCTTTGATGTTAAGTTGTCAATCTCGCCTTCATTCTTGCTGGATGGGTTCGGAGCCGACCCTCGGCTGCGAATCAGCCTATACTAAAGCTCGAGAGCTATTTTTATCGGCTCGAGGCTACCCTATATCCCACAATGCTAAGCGCTAACTACCCAGATCTCATTTGCCGCTTGCAGCTGCGAGGTGCGTTTCTTACTGGCTCTGCAGGTTGGATTTTATAATTCTTAAATTTCTCCTTTTTAGTCAGTTTTTCAGTTAGTTTTTTGTTAGCGACCATCCCATTAGCTTCCCTTCTTAGCTAAACTCCCTTCCGGTCCCCCTTAATCCCTTAATTCCTAACCCCCTTGTTTGGTTAAAAGGTTAGGCCTTTGAGCCCATTCCCCTTTTCTTTAAATTGTCAGGTTAAATTCTTGTGTGACTGACTTAGTTTGTATTAAGGGGTGTCTGTGTGGGTGTGTGTGTGTGTGTGTATTTTTGTCCTTTTTTAGGATGTCTAAAGACACCAGGGTCTCAGGCTTCAAGAAGTGTGACTCGTGCTGTCAGAAAATGTCACTGACAGATGGTCACACTTCTTGTGTTTATTGCCTGGGCCCTCTGCACCTGCAGGACTCTTGTTCTGTCTGTCATGCGTTCAGTCCAAGAGTCCTGCAGCAACGCAGAAATAAGTTAATTTTGAGGGGCTTATTAAAGCCTGAAGGTTCCCCGGCCAAGTCATCATCGGGGAAGCCTTCGAAGCCATCCAAGCCATCAGCTCCGTGTTCAGAGCCTTCGACTGGGGGTGCTCTGACTGCTTCTACATCGGCTCCGGCTGGAGCCGATGTTTCCAAGACACAGTATTCTTCATCGGCTCCGGCTGGAGTCGACGTTTCTCAAACTCAGTCTTCTACATCGGCTAGAGCCGGAGCCGATGTTTCTATGCCTCAGTCGGCACCGATAGTTGTGTCGGTGCCATCTGCCAGCTGTAAATGGTCCAGGTCTCCGTCCTTGGAATCTGTTCACTCTGCTCCGAGGTCTCCCTTACTCTCGGAGCGTAGCCATCGAACCCATTCCTCTAGGTCTTCCAGGCTCCCGGACAATGACCTCGAGAGGGTGGTTAGTAGACTTCTTAAGTCTCAGGCACTAGCCCAGATGCTCCATAGCCCTTCTCAGCAGACAGTGGCTATTCCCACCACATCTTCGATTCCTCCTCAGACTCTTCCTCTGAGTTCGGAGCCGGAGCTTGTGGGAGCCGTGGCCATCGGCACATTGGAGCCAATACCAAACCTTTCGGCTCCGTCGTCGGCTCCGGTCTCTTCCATGGTCCTATCCTTGGAGGGATCCAGGCGCATGGACTTCCTCGTCGGCTCCGAGGGGACGAGTGGCATTGGACCCTTGTCCGACCCCGTTCTCCCTCTCTGAGCTTTAGCGCTGGTAAGTTCGGCCCCGATATCGGCTTCGGAGCCATCCCTCTTGGTGCCGGGAGGGGTCTTTTTCTCATAGTCCTAGACTCCTTGTTAGGAGGATGGACAGGTACTGAAGGATCAGCCAGTTCCTTCTTAGTGGCTGCAACCACCACCATGGTACGGCAAGCAGATGTTTTCTTCCTTATCTGATAGGGGCGCCTTCGAAGTCATGAGGAGCGTGCTGGCCCCTGTGCCTGCTCCACGGTCGGCTCCCTCAGCTCCTCCCTCTGTAGTGCCTGCTGCGGTCTCTACCCACCCTCTCATTCCTGACCATAGAGATCCAACGCCTCAGGTTTCCCCATTGGGAATATCCTCCTCTTCCGAGGTTTCTCTGATCCATCAGGGGAACCCCCTCGGAAGAGGAAATGTAAGAGGAAGCATGTGGACTCCCCTGAGTCCATTACATTGGATACCAACTTGGATGAGTCTGAAGGGTCCCCACGGTACCTCTCTGAGGATGTCTCCTTTTCAGACATCCTTGAGATCCTTAAGCAGAGGGGGAACTGTTTGGAGGAGGAACACTTAGGAGAGGGGAAGAAGGAGAGAGTTAACTTAAGAAAATGTTGTTCTTAACAGCAATATTTTTGTAGTGTATGGTATAATCTGTATGCTATAAAGTAAAGATTTCTGAGTTATTTTCAAGTGTAGTTGGGGATACTAAAGTAAATGGGTACTACTATTTTTTTTCCTTTTCTTCCCCTTGTTCAGCTTTAAGAAATGTAGGCACTGCAATGTAAAAAAAAAAAAAAAAAAGAAAACGTCTGGTCAAAAGAGTATGATACAAGAAAAATTGATGTGCTTTTTTTCTTTCTTGCATAGTGAAATAACTATATTAAGGCCCTTGACGTGATCTAGTAAAAGTTTTAAGAGAATGCAAATAAATCAGAAAAGAACATTGAATATAATAAAGCTTTTCTGTAACAAATAAATGCTTGTAGATGCAACTCTGTATCTGGTTCTCATGTCTCCCTGGAGATAGTCTGGTAAAGAGCAATAAAATCAGAATATTTCTTTCTTTCAGTGGCTAGGAGATAATGTTTTCTGAAAGCATTTAAGTGTTTTCCCATTCTGGGAGAGCAATGAAGGTGAGACAAAACCAGACAACACTTAGAAGCCCAAGTTGTACCATATGTCTTGGCATGGATAACCTTCATTTTAAGTTAAATCAAGTCAGTGAGTGAGGCTGTCAGTTTGGGACAGTTGTTCCTGTTAAGAGCATTGAACTTCAGTGTTTGAAGATCTACATAGTTTTGTGTGTTATTATTAAGTTAATGGGTTTTAGGGGTGTAGTGGGGTGTATTTTTTGTTGTTTAAGGGCATTCAATAAAACAAAAAGTTTTGTAAGATGTGACATAAGCTCAAATGGATATGAAAAGAAACCACTGTATAAAAGATCAACCTGCCAAACATTATTGTGTGCATGTAATACAAAAGCTAGAACTTGATACTCCAGAAAAAAAGCTGTTACAAATAAAAGATGGGAATAATAACTTTTTAACATAATGGTACTTTCTGTATTATCTTTAAATGTTAATGGTCTTCCAGATATATATACAAAAAAGAGCAGTGAACTATATTAAATGTAGAGTGCAAGTAACTATGCTACAGGAGACACGTTTGGAAAGAACTGAACATGTGAATTTGATAAAGAACGGTTTTCAGGATGGTTATTCAGTGGAATACATGGGAAAAAGGAAGGGAGGAATAGTTATATTTATTTATTTATATTTGTTGACCGGGAGTGTCCGACTGGATGTAGGTCCATTTTCAGCGGAGGCCCGGGGAGAAAAGCTCCACAGTTAAAATAAACAGACAGTAGTTACATAGGGTTACATAGCGATTAACAATTTACATAGCAATTAC
This sequence comes from Protopterus annectens, assembly GCF_019279795.1. Taxonomy (NCBI): domain Eukaryota; kingdom Metazoa; phylum Chordata; order Ceratodontiformes; family Protopteridae; genus Protopterus; species Protopterus annectens. The sequence continues at coordinate 1,346,873,216 of NC_056728.1, forward strand.
TTGCAACATATTTACAGATGAAGAACATAGTACATCAGTAGACAACTAGAATCTTTACCTGTGAAGTACATAACAGACATTAACAAATGATACAATAAGAAGTTCCTGCTGTATAATAAGTGCTAGGCTTATGAGCATCTGAACTTGCTATAATCAAGGTAGTTAGTGGAGTGGAAAGAAAGGTAGCGGTTGGATGGGGTGGGTGATATTAGAGTGGGAGTTGCAAGGGCATAGCCAGCATGTTTTTAGGTGTGCTTTTAGTAAAGTTTTGAAGTGGGCGCATGATGGTATGGAGGTAATTGTGGGTGGGAGGGAGTTCCATAATTTGGCTATGGCGCAAGCGAATAGTGCTTCACCAGCAGAGTTATTGGCTTTAGTGATCTGCAAGTGATTTTTGTTGCTGGATCTTAGTGGTCTGGTGGTGCGATAGGGTTGGAGTAGATTCTGGAGGGATGGGACATTTAGTGAATGGTTTTACTAGTTTGAGGGTGAGTGAGAGTTGATACCATTGAAGGAGGTGAGGGAGTTCAAGCCAGCCCAGTTCAGCAAGTGAGAGACAGTGGTGACTACGGTAGGATGCCCCTGTGGCGAATTTGACGATTTTGTTGTAGCAAGTCTCTAGCTTGTTTAGATCACATTGCCTTAGGTTGGTATATATTGGAGAGGCATAAAGTAAGGTGGAGATAAGGTGGGAATTTGCTACTGAAATCTTTGCTGCTTTGGTGAGAAGTTGCTTATTTCTGTATAACGCTCCTAGTTTTTTGTGGACTTTTTTTATGGTCATGGATATCTGAATGTCAAATTTTAGTTTATTGTCTATGTCCACTCCTAGCAATTTGGTGTGTTCAGTAGGGTATATGGTGGTGCTGTCTTTTGCTGTGATGTTAAAGTGAGAGTTGATGTTCTTCATTCCACATTGCTGCAGTCCTAACTATAGGGTAGTCCACTGTCCAGTCGGCCCGAATACCAAAGTATATGGCTGACGTCGGTCAGGGCGCATTAGACTGACGTCAGTACGTCAGGGTACTAATGCGCATGACCGACGTCATATCCTCAGTCTTTTTTGCCGCATGGTCCGATGCAGAAGCAATTTTGCGAGTGCAGGTTGGCGTTCTGAAAGTTTCTGAAGTCAGAGTTTCAGACCGAATCAAAGTTGGCTAAGTACCCCGTTGGGGAATATTTTGGTTTTTTCTTGCCTCAGTATTTAACCGGATGTCAGAAAAAGTGAATAACTGTATTTCTTGTGGGAAACAGATACCTCATAGGGATTACCATACTTTGTGTATACCTTGTTTAGGGCCTGAGCACGACGTTGTTGGATGCCGCTCTTGTGCTAGATTTAACAAACGCACTATTAAGAGAAGGTTAGACTGTGCCAGGTTAGTTTTGGGAAGCGTTGTAATTATAAAATGCCGTCGGAGGCTCCGACGCCCGCTTCGCCAAAAGCGCAAGGACAAAGCAGCAAAGCCTAGAATGGAAGAACCGACAGTCCCAGACGCCGGATCTTTAGAAGGCTCAGTGGAGCCGGAGGTTTTGCCAGGTGTTTCTTTGGAGTCTCAGGAGAGACTTTACTGTTACAGGATGTATCCTCGCAGGAAGTAGGCCAGGCTGAGGGGCTTCTCAGGTGGCTGTTCTTCCCTCTCTTCCTAAGGTGGTTAGAGCCTCCCCTTCTGTTTCCAAGGCTTCTTTGAGAGGCAGGCCAAGTTTAACTTCAGTGGGGGTTTCTCCTAGTGCTTCAGGGTCTTTGCCTAAGAAACATATGCTTAAAATGGCAGAGGATTTGATTACTATGATTAGAGGTTCTATGCCCTCCTGATAAGAGGCCTAGGGTGGAACCTGAGTTTGAGAGTTTTGAGCAATGTTCGGAGGCTTCTGAGTCTTCGGCTGAGGACTTGCAGGAGTATCCTCCTTATTCTGATTCTGATGTGGATGATTCTACTCCTTCAGCTTCTCCTCCTGAGGATTTTTCATTTTCAGAGACTCTGCATTCCATGAGGGAGCATTTTAAATGGGAAGGTCAAGATTTCTCTGATTCCAGGAAGAGGCTTAGGGAATTCTTGTTTTACCCCAGCATAGGCCTTTAGCTATACCTCCTGTTCTGAATGTGGTGGAAGATGTTTTTGCAGAGGCTTCCCTCAATCCTGATTCTTTGCCTCCTGCCCCAGTTAAACCGGATAGGTACTATAGGGTGCCTGAAGCTCATAAGTATCTTTTAAGAGTCCTAGGGCAGACCCGAAACTGTCTCTCAGGGGCCTAAAGGTGTGAAGGCCTCTGTTGTTAAAAATCCTGTTCCTCCTGATAAAGAGGCAAGGGCTTTGGATAGATGGGGAAAGAAAGTGTATACTTCTTCCACTTTAGCCATGAGGGCGTTGAATTGTCAGTTTCACATGTTAAAATATCAGAATTATCTCCTTTCACAATTGAAATCTAAGGTGGATGCTCTGGCAGAAGGTATTGAGTGTAAAGAGTTGCAGGATTTAGTTCATGTGTCTGAACAGGTGGGTAAACATTCCTTGCAATGTGGTTTTGATGCTGTGCAGGCCTCCTCGAGGGTGGCTGCCACTGGTTCTGTTCTTCGTAGGCATGCCTGGTTGAGAGATCAGAATTTAGCTGAGCATGTTAAAACAAGGATTTTGGATGCTCCTTTGCAGTCTGATGTGTTGTTTGGTTCGCCTGTGGAAGCAGTCTTAAAGAAAATGGAGGACAAGGCTAAGTCTATGCAAACTGTTAAGGATTTTTGCAGGTGCAGCCTCCAAGTTTAGTAGAAATTGGCCTACTAAGGGATGGACTTATCCTGCTTATGATTCCCAGTCTAGGGGTAGGTCTAGACGTGGTAGGGGCAGAGCTCAAGGTTCTTTTAGGCCTAGGACAGGGAGTTCCCTGCTCAGACTTCTGGTGAGGGCAGGGGTCAGTCCTTTCGTAAGCAGACCCAATGACCTGCCTTTTCAGCTGCCAGTACATTCTCGCCTGGCAGCACCTTTGGGAGGAAGGCTGTCTCTTTTCAAAGAAAATTGGGATTTAATTACCCAAGACAGATGGGTTCTGGATATCATTCACCACGGTTACAGGTTTTATTTCCATACCATGCCTCCTTTCAAAGGCATGCCAGACATTCCTCCTCTACAAAGACAAGAGGCTCACAAGCAAATTTCTCTGTTGCTCCACATAGGGGCCATTCAGCCAGTTCCTGTGCCAGAAAGGGGCCTAGGATTTTATTCTCGCCTGTTCCTAGTACCGAAGAAGGGGAACACGTGGAGGCCAATTTTGGATTTATCTATCCTCAACACTTATCTGGACATTCCCAAGTTCAAAATGTTGACGTTACAACAGCTTTTACCTCTGCTGGGCAAGGATCACTGGATGGTAACTTTAGATCTCAAGGAAGCTTACCTTCATGTGCCTATAAGACTAAGTTGCAGGAAGTATCTGCGTTTCGAGCTGGAAATTCTCATTATCAGTTCTCTGCATTGCCCTTTGGCTTATCCACTGCCCAGAGTATTCACAAAGGTTCTGGCTCCAGTGATAGCTTACTTCAGGCTAAAAGGAATTCAAATCTATCCTTACTTGGACGACTGCCTGATTCTAGCTCAAGAAAAGGAAGACCTTCTACAGCATTTGGATTATGTCATAGCAGTGCTAAGATGCCTAGGGTATTCTGTGAACGAAATAAAGTCCAGTCTAGTACCCTCTCAAGACATGTGCTTTCTGGGTGTGAGACTGAATACAGCAGCCCAGATGGCCTTTTAACCCCGGACAAACAAAAGAATCTTTCCAGTTACTTCCATCAACTATCTCTTCAGTCCGGGCTGACTGCAAGGACAGTCCTTCAAGCCTTAGGGTTCATGGCATCTTGTATTCTGGTGCTTCCCAATGCCAAACTGCATATGAGGAAGCTGCAATGGTATCTCAAAATGTATGGACACAGCACTGCCAGGATTTGGACACTGTCATTCAAATAATACCTTGCATTCAAAAGGAATTTTTGTGGTGGGCTCAGGAATGTCACCTAAACAAGGGACTCTCTGTGACCCGGCCAGAGGCGAGTCAGATTCTAACGACAGATGCCTCAGACATTGCTTGGGGAGCTCATCTAAATGGAAAGTGGATACAAGACAAGTGGCCTGCCAGACTACAGCATCTACATATCAACATGAAAGAGATGTTAGCAGTCCAGTTTGCATTAATGGCTTTCAAGGAGTTACTATTTCCAGGGCAGGTGTTGATTCTAACAGACAACACAACTGTCATGTGGTACATCAACAAACAAGGGGGAACACATTCTTACCCATTGTGCAGGCAAGCAATGATTTTATGGGAGACTGCGCTCAGCTTGCAACTAACTCTTCAGGCAAGGTTTCTGCCGGGAGCACAGAACTCCTTAGCAGATGTGTTAAGCAGACAAATCATGGATCCCCACGAGTGGAAACTGGATCTTCATGTATTTCAAAAATTGACAGTGTCATGGGGAACTCCAGACATAGATCTGTTCGCTTCTCCACTAAACCACCAGCTGCCAAAGTTTTGCACAAAGAGGTTTCATCACACAGCTTGGAAAGTGGATGCTCTTTCTTTCAGTTGGAAAAATCTTCATGTGTATGCTTTTCCACCTCTGCCTCTTCTCCCAAAGGTGCTTCTAAAGGTCAGACAAGACAAGACAAGGATGATTTTAATAGCTCCAGATTGGCCTCGGCAGCACTGGTACCCATTACTGAGGAGTCTGGTAAGGAAGCCTCCATGGCCTTTACCCTTGATTCCACACCTGTTGTCTCAGAGGGACGGTCACCTGCTCAATGTCAAGCTTCAATCTCTTCATCTAACAGCCTGGCATATTCTGTTTTGAAAGACAGCAGGTCTCAACTTCCTCAACAAGTTTTAAATGTGATTATGGAAGCCAGAAGACCTAGTACAAGGAAAGTGTACGCAGAAAAATGGAAGAGATTTTTATTTTGGAGTGCAGCAAACAATTTGGAGATTTCTGAGCCTAATTTGAGTGTGGCTCTTCAATATCTTACTGAGTTATTGGACAAAGGTTTGTCTTTCTCTTCCATTAAGATTCATGCTGCAGCAATTTCAGCTCACTATGATTGTGACCCACCATTGTTTTCGCATCCTTTGTTCAAGCAATTTCTTAGAGGGCAAAGAATATAAGACCCCCAATAGAGCTCCTACTCCTGCTTGGGATCTCAATTTTGTGTTGGAGAAACTTACTCTACAACCTTTTGAGCCTGCGGCTACTGCTGAATTGAAATATTTGCCATGGAAGACTGCTTTTTTGTTGGCCATTACTTCTGCAAGAAGGGTTTCTGAGTTGCAGGCCCTTATGGCGGTAGAGCCTTTTTTTGATTTTTCATAAGGATAGGGTATCTTTACGTACTAATCCTTCCTTTATGCCTAAGGTGGTTTCTAGTGTGGCTTTAAACCAAACTATTCATTTGCCTACTTTTTATGCAGATCCCCAAAATAAAGGGGAAAAGATTTTGCACACTTTAGATGTACACAGGCAATTGCGTTATTATTTGAGCAGGACTAAGGATTTTAGGCAGTCTCAGCAGTTGTTTGTTTCTTTTGCTTTGGGTTCGAGGGCAAGCCTGTGTCAAAACAAACTATTTCTAGGTGGATTGGGTTTTGCATTGCATTTTGTTATTCCCATCATGGCAAGGAGATTCCAGCTGGAATTAGGCCTCATTCCACTAGGGCTACTGCCACTTCTACAGCATTTCTAAGGGGTGGCCACTAAGGATATTTTGGAGGCAGCTACTTGGAGTTCAGTGCATACTTTCTCTAAGCATTATCACCTTCCTCTCTACTCTAAGACTAGGGCTGGTTTTGCCACAGCTATTTTGCAAGGCATGTTGTCAGTTCCTGCTTCCTTATGATTTGCCAGCCTCCCTTACCTCTGCTTTGGGATTCTACCCAATAGTTAGGACTGCAGCAATGTGGAATGAAGAACATAGTACAGTTTTGTACCTACCATAAATGTAGATGTTCGAGGATCCACATTGCTGCAGTCCAATTTACCCTCCCTCCTTCCTCTCTGTGTTTAAGGGTGGTTGTGTAGGTGAGGTTATATTCTGGTAATTTTGTATATATTGTACATATTTTTGGTGCAGGTATGTTTGGAATTTTTGGTTTTGGCCTTAGCTTTTCAGGGTCTTCTGACATCTGGGGCAAGAAAAGACTGAGGATATGATGTCGGTCATGCGCATTAGTACCCTGACGTACTGACGTCAGTCTAATGCGCCCTGACCGACGTCAGCCATATACTTTGGTATTCGGGCCGACTGGACAGCGGACTACCCTATAGTTAGGACTGCAGCAATGTGGATCCTCGAACATCTACATTTATGGTAGGTACAAAACTGTACTTTTTGAGTATGTTTTGTGGGTTGGAAGATGAGTAATTTAGTTTTGTTTGGGTTGAGTATTAATTGGGCATCGGATAACCAAGTTTCAACAGAGGAAAAGACTTCCTGTGTGACTTTTTGCAGTTTGGGTAGGGACTGGGCTGAGCAGATGATGGTTGAGTCATCTGCGTATTGTATGAGTGTGCCATGTTTGGTGGCAGAGGCTAGATTATTGGTGAAAACAGAGAAGAGTAGGGGTCCAAGAATGGATCATTGGGGAACCCCTATGGAGACAGGTAGTTGGTGAGATATGTCATTCTGCCATACAACGGATTGTTGGCGGTCAGACAGGTAACTCTGAAACCAGTTGGTGACTGATTGTGAGAAGGCTAGGTTATTGAGGACAGAGATAAGTTGTTTGTGTGTGACCATGTCAAATGCTTTAGATAGGTCTAGGAAAGTAGCAGAGGAGAGATGGCCATTGTTTTTATGCTGAAGGATAGTGTTAGTAAAGGAGAGTAAGGCAGTGGTGGTGCTATGGTTTGGTCGGAAACCATGCTGAGTATTGGAAAGGAGGTTGTTAGTAAGGAGGTAGTCTGAGACCTGAGTGTGTATGCATCTCTCTAGTATTTTGGAGAGTGGAGAGAGGATAGCTATAGGGCGGTAATTGGTTAGTTCTGTGGAGAGTCCGCCTTTGTGGAGGGGAATTATATGTGATACTTTCCACAGTGTGGGAACGTAACTTTCTGACAGAGATCGGTTAATCAAGATGGATACTGGGTAGGCCAGAGCATCAGCTGCGATTTGTAGGTATTCACTTGGGAGGTTGTCTGCTGCTGATTTGGTGGGCTTAAGTTTAGTTAAGAGTTTTTTTTATGTTGGAGGTAGGTACAGGAGAAAAAGAGAAGACAGTGGGGAGATTACGACTTGAAGGTGTGGTTTGGAGGGGAGGGGGGTTGTGTTGTTTAGCTAGTGATAGTACGGTTTGTGTGAAGTGTGTGTTGAATGAGGTAGCAATATTTTCTGAGAAGTGAGTGATGTTAGGAGGGGTACTGACTTTACCTGGGTGGAGGATGGAGTTTATGGAGGACCAGAATTGTTTGGGGCTGTGTTGGGAGGGGTCTAGGGCAGACTGGTAGTATTGGAATTTGTCCTGTTTTATTAGCTTTTTGACTCTGTTATGTAGTTCTAGGAATTTCTGTCTAGTTGAGAGGGTTTTGGTTTTGCGCCAGTGCTCCCAGGCTTTATCCCTGTTTTTCATTTCTGACTTAGTGGTTTTCTGTAGCCATGGGGAGGGTTGTGCTTTGATTCTGGAAAGTCTTATGGGGGCATGGTAATTAAGGATGCTCAGGAAGGTAGTATTAAAAAAAATTCAACTGCGTCAAGACTGAGGTACTTTAGAGGATGCCAGTTACATTCTTTGTGGGATGAGATGAATGTGACTGGATTAAAGTTTAGTTTTTTACGTATTTGACAGTAGATGACAGGTTTAGCTTGGTATAGGTATTTTTTGAGTAGGAATGTTGGGGAGTGATCACTGAGGCTATCTGATAAGCAGCCTGTTACATATGACTGGGGGCTCTTACTGACTAGTATCGAATCCAGGGTAGTGTGCTTGTTGAGTTTTTATTTATCCTGGTTGGCGACTGGACTAGTTGGGTAAAGCCATGAAGGTTTACATGATGGGTTGGATGGTTGCCAGAACAGGATTGCCAGTCAATATTGAAATCACCTAAAATGATAGTTTATTGGGGGAGATGGTGGGTAGACCAGCTGAGGAGGTTTTCTAGCGGAGGGATGTTTTGGTCAGGTGGGAAGTAGCATCCAATTATGTTGATGGTTTTGTTTTGGTTTATTTTGAGGTTGGTATATATTATTTCTTCATTGCCTATTTGTGGAGCTGATGATTTTAAGATCTGGATGTTTAGATGCTGTTTAAATATTATAGCTACACCGCCTCCTTTCTTGTTTAACCAGTCTACTCTTAGTATGCCATAACCTGTAGGGGGTATTTGCTCACTGGTAATGTGAGGTTTTAGCCAGGTTTCTGTCAGGATGACTATATCTGGGGAGTACAAGTCTATGGTGGCATGGAGGTCATGGACTTTATTGGATATACTTCTAATATTTAGGCTTAGTAGAAGGAAGTCACTTGGCTGTAATATGGGAGAAATTGTGATTTCTAGTCTGATTATGAGGATTGGGGTTGGAGATGGTAGTGTCAGGGTTGAGGTGGATGTCTCCACTTAGGGCTAGGTTTGATATGCATGAGGTTATTAGTTTTCTCAGTTTTTGAATTTATTTGTTTATAAGGGAAACTTTATGATTGTGCTCTGTGGGTAATAGGTATGGTGGGAGGGTTACTATGTTAAGTTGTAGGGATGCTTTATGTTTGAGTAACATAGTTGGTAGAATATGTGGGGAGTGCATAGAGATGGTTCTTGAGTTGGTGGGAGGGGAGCTGAGTGAGGGTGAGACATGAGTGGTGGTGTGAGTAGTAGTACAGTGGTAGTGGTTGGGTGGGGGAATGATGGAGCTTTGGTAGGATGTAAGATATGCAAGGAGAGTGCATGCAGTGAGCATAGGTAAGGTATGCTTGTACATGTTAGTTAAGGAGGTGTGATAGTAGTGGGAAGATGGAGGAGGTAGTGTTGGGTTAGCGCTGTGGTTGGCTATTGGAAAGATGGGAGGGGTTTGTGAGTGTAATAAAGGTGGGACCACTCGGGGCGGGAGGAAATAGGGGGCAGGGTGGGGAGTGAAGCGGGTAGAGACCCTGTTAGTTGCTTTTATGAGGGGGCTGGAAACAATCAGGTAACAGAGTTAACTGATAAATGAACATATGATACTGACAAGGGTGGTTGTAGTTTTAAAAATGGTGGCTGCCTGGGATTGTCTTAAGGTAATAAACAGGGAAGGGGGAGGGGAGAACAAGAGTGTGAGCAGGCAGTTCTTTGTTTTGCTGCTAATGAGCCAAAGCAAAGACAAGTTTGTGTTTAAGAAACAATCACAATTGACCAAGGACTGCTCTGAAACTGTAAGTAATTTCTTAACCATTTCTCAGGTGGATAAACAGGATAACCTTGTATCAGTAGGCTACTGTGGTCTCGGTTTAAATTAACAAACACACAGTATTGATCAGTTGTGGATACTATTTTCTAACAGAAGGGAATAAGAGAGAAAGTGGAAGATGAATGAATGTGTGTGTGTGTGTGTGTGTGTGGGGGGGGGCTGCTTACAAGCCAAAGCAGAGTGCTCTCCAGGGGAAAATGAATATTGGCTCAAACAGGTAGACACATACTCAAAATTAACTTTAGCTGTTTGCAGACAGTTCAGACCCGGACTGCGCTTTTCTTATAAGAATGATAAAGGTGGTACCGCAATTGAATACTTAAGAGTGTTGTTAGGTCTAGAAAAGAAGAGTACAGAGAGGAGTAAGCACTGTTGAGATGGTAAATATATATTATAAAGATTATAAATAATGCACCATTAATTGCAAGAGGGGTTCCAGTGGTGATAGAAGAGGATAAAAAATATAGTAATGGTAGATTTGTAGTACTAAGGGGCTACTGGCAAGGGAGGGGGATTTATATTCCACCTAAAACTGCCATAATGGACTTTAATAAAACTCTGTGAGAAATGATCAGTTTTCAGCAAGGAATATTACTTATAGGTGGGGATTGGAACTTGATTTGCAGTAGTGAAGATATGTCTGGGAGTCTAGAAGGGAAAATGTAACAAAAGACGGTTGATTTTAGAAGATATTTATGAAAATATTTGGCATGGAAGATGTGAATTCAGTTCGGAGTGAATTTACATATTATTCCCCAAGTTATAAAAAACTGGGTAGGCTAAACAGAACTTACATTTCATAGGAACATGTGCATTTAATTGAAAGTTTTGATATGCACCCAATAACTACTTCAGATCACACACCAATAATAACTAAAATAAAATGCAGCGTAATGAAATAAAAAGACACTGGCGCTTTCCCACCTGTCTGTTGAAAAAAGAGGAATTTAAGGAATGGATAGTGGAAATTATTTGTGAATTATTAGAGAAGATAAAAATTTATTCTGGAAATCTAGCTAGGGAGTATGATAATTAAAGAGGAGGTTAATAATAGGGTGAAAATGAAAGGAAGAAATATGGTTAAGAAGTAGCAAGACTTATTTTGAGGGTCTGATAAATATTGCAGAATAAGGGGAATCTCACAGAACAAGAAGAGGAGTAATTGCAGAATGGTAAGCAGAAAATAAAGGATTACCTTGATAATATGCATGAGTTTAGAAAGACTGCTATTAAGCAACTGTTTTTTGGTAATAAAGCCAGAGCACAAAAACTTTTAGGGAAACAGTGCAGGCAACAGAAACTAGAAAGGGTTGTTGCCAAGTTCAGGGAGCCGATAACAAGAGATTCTGTAGAGGCAGTAGAAATATTTCAGAAATGTTTATGAAAGTCCTGTATGGAGACCAAGAAAAGGTACAAGTGGAAATGTTTATTAAAGGATTATATATGACGAGGTTAAATGTAGATGAGGCTCAATTACTAACAGTTAAGATAGGAGGAGATGAGATGAAAATAGTGGTGTATAACCAATCCATATTAAAGTCCCTAGGAATAGATGCTATTCTTGTGAAAGTTTAGAAAGTCTTGAGAAAAGTTTAGAAGCTGGGAGGAAAACTGATAAGTATCCAGAAGGTTTTGTTTAACAGTATTTTAAAAGGAGGAAAAGCACCAACATCCTGGATGAAAGTGATGGTGGCTTTAATACCTAAAGAGCGTAAAGACCCATCAGATCCAGCTTTAAAGTGACCTGAAGAAGCTATGTTTAGCGAAAGCGCTTGTCCATTGCAATAAAATGTTTGTGTGAACTACAGAACTCTACTCTACGCTTTATTTGGATGTAGTTTGGCATTTTTGGAGTATCCAGAGCAACTTATCTGTAGACTGTCCAGCTTCACTCCTTTCCATTAACTGGCATGGTAATTATAAAGTGTTGTCTAGAATGGCTAAAAGAATGGAAAAGGTGATGCCAAAATTGATAGATATGGATCAGTGTAGTTTTGTGGAGGGGAGTAAACATTTGACAACATTAATAGAACATTGATGCTCCAAAGGGAGGCTAAATGTAAGAAAATACCACTATTGTTGGTGGGTCTTGATGCAGAGAAAGCATTTAACAGAGTAAGCTGGGAGTTTATAAGGAGGGCAATGAAAGCATATGCATTCCCTGATAAAATTATAAGGTTAATTAGAAGGATATATGAGGGATTGGAGGCGAAAATTAAAGTGGATGGGTTCCTATATAAGTTCCCCTTTTGTTATTTGCACTATATTCAGAACCATTGGCAAAGAAAATAAGAGACTCGTAAATTCAAGGATGTAATTGATATGGTAGTCAAGAAAAGCTGACTGTATTTGCAGATGTTGTTATTATTTTATACCTGATAAAACCAGAAAATAACATTTTGAGGCAGATTCGGATCTTTTAAGGATACAGAATTAATGAAACTAAAACAAAGGCAATAGCTGTAAATTATATACCCACACACAAGCTGATTCAGCATTTATATTTATGGGGACATCATACAATGAAGTACTTAGGTGTATGGATTAAAATGCTTGTGTGGCAGCTAAGGATATATGGGAAGAGTCTAAATAAAAGATAATACAAAGATTGAAAAATTAGAAGCTCTGTTATATGGATATGGATAGCAAGATGCAGGCAGACTCATTACATCCGAGTGACACCTCCAGGTGCATCTGCAGTTACCTCCTACTGCTCTTCTAGGCATCAAATATTACTTGTTCATACTTGCATTAATAATTCCAAAACCAGGATTCATGTAAGGTATCGGAATATTTTATCTTGAAACATACATGATGGCAAACACAATTATATTGATATTTAACCTCTGTCAATGAGTATTTGTTAGAATTGTAAGGTGATAACTTCATTTTTAAAGGCTCAGGCCACACCCACTAGGAGTTAAAGGTACACACTCAAAAGAGTTGTACCGGAGAGCATGAATGTTTTTAGTCCCTTTAGTTTTATACAGAGGTCAAGCATATTTTTTTCAGCCAGAGAAGTTGTGGATAGCAATTAATAAAATCCTGAAGGATTTTATCTGGGAGGGGAAGACATCGAGTCATGTAGAATAAGTTGATCCTTCCAGTTGAACAGGGTGTTCTGGAATTACCTAATTTGAAGGAGTATTTTACAGCTACAAAATTAAGGCTTCTATACATAGCACAAGCAGAAACATATAATTCAAAGGGGAAAAGGATGATGATGAAATGAGGGGAAGCTCAAGAAACAAGAGACTGAGATTTTGGATGCAGATCCTTAAGGAGAATAACAATAACCATAGAAAATATTATATTCATAAAGAAGCAGAAAGTTTTCTAAGAACTAAGCCAACATGGGAATGGAGAAAGGAGATTCTGCTGAGAGGGATGACTCAATTAAGGATGCAGACGATAGGCAGGAGGATGGCTGAATTTATTGGAGAAAACTTGCAAAAGAACCAAGGTATTGGGAGCAAATAACTAGAGAGGGAAAGGTAATAGAATGAGATGTGGCCAATCATTTTTTGGACTGCATGCTAGAGATTGCCTTCCATGTTAAGGATTGATATCAGAGTATAGGTAAAGAGAAAGACATAGGGGGATACTAATTGAAAGTCCAACAGAGGTAGAGTTTTTAGCAGAATCTAGAACAGAAGCTGATGTTTAAAAAGGAATAATTAGTAGAACATACAAATATTGCATGATAACTATAAGAACCGATCAGAGGAGGTTAGAAAGGACTGGAAGGAGAGATTGGATAAGCAATTCACAAAGAAACAATGAGGGTATATATGTATGTCTCCTAAATATGCAACAAAGTCTAGAAGATTTAGGATCTTTGCTTGGAAATGTCTACATAGATATTTTTATTGCTCAGGTAGACCCCAAAGAATTTTTCCTCGGGTAGAAAGCAGATGTTGGAAGTGTGTTTGGGAAGAAATAGGTAATTGGGACCATATTTTCTGGGAGTGTAATGAGTTGGCAGACTTAAGGTTCCCTGCAGACTGCTGTGTCAGATATACTGGGTAAGTAAGTTGGTGTAATTAAGGAAAATATTTTTTAAACTGTGATAGAGAATTGGAATTTCCTACACATAGTAAGCCGTTGCTGAGTCTAATTATGTTACCTGCCAAAAAAGCAATTACTAGAAAATGGAAATCTAAGTCTAAACCAACTTTACTAGAAGTAATGAATATAGTAACAGAGATGAAACAATTGGAGTTGGGGTTTTTAGAAAAGGGTAGGTACAATCCGAACAACTTACATAGAAAAAATGGCAATTGTGGGAACAGTACATGCAGAGGAGGAATGAGATCTAAAAGAAGGCAGGATTTGAATGCGCTATGGAATGTTTGACTGACAATGACTGGATAAATTATAAATGACGCAGAATGTTTGTAGCTAAAATGATGTCAATATGGTTTGTTTTCATTTATATAAATGTATGATTGCCTTTGTCATATGTGATAATTTAATAAGAATATTACTTGTTAAAAAATCCTCTTCCTTTTATTGTAAAGCTTGTCAGTATTCTTTTTCCTTCAAGGATATTTGTTTCTGAGGTTTGCCTGCACTTATTTCTACAGAGTGCATCTATATAGACCATCTCAAAGCCTTGTCCTTTTTTCTCAGTATCATACAGACCACAAAGAGGTGACCTCTGCTTTGCATAAAGTGTTTCAATAGACAGTATTCTGTCAGACCTATTATATATTTGCAAGTCCTGTGCTATCATAAACACCTGCTCAAGGGATCTCAGTTTAATTTCCAAAATAAACAGAACATGTTGGAGGGACAGGTTTGTAAGAATGCCAGTTCTATGGAACAGTCTTTCACTCCACATAAAGTTAAGTACTTCTCTTACACTTTTCAAATGTAATTTAGATGAATGGAGAGATAACCACCCCCCCTCCCCTGTTTAGCACCCATATCTCTCATGAAAAGGGGAAACATGTAAATGTCCCAACATATCCTTATTCGGCATATTTCTGGGTTATTTGCATGCAAAGTACAAGAGCTAAAAACTGCCATTATCTAGGCTTCTGAAGATCCTCTCAGATCAGTAGCCTAGTAAATTCCTATGAACCTTTGAAAATCATGTGCTGCATATAGAATTTTTCCAAAGGATCCACAGTTGTTTGAGACGAAGACTGAAATGTATAGCCTAAAGGCAAGCTTGAGTGCATTGCTAAATTTCTGGCCATGTCTTTGTAGAAAGGGCACAAGTTTGAGTTTTGGGATTATGCCTCGGCTGATTCATACATGTCTTGAATGGTCTGCACATAAACTTTTCATCAGAGTTATGACATATAAAATAGGCTTATTTACAAGAATAAATAAAGTCAGTGTAAATGTGTTTTGGTGAAGCTGGCCTACTTGATTGTAAACCAGTAAAAAACAAACTAAAACTGACTGCTTTTTAATGTGCCTTTACTACACAGAGCAGGATACTGTTCCCTTTACTGTTCAAAATAGAAGCAGAACTCAAGACGAATGCAATACTAGGACGTTATTGAAAGTGTTACTGAATTCCCTGAATGATGTGCTCCCGTGGTCCCAGTAATAAAAAATAATGGTTAAATGAGAATCTGCTTTGATTTGTAAAAGCTCAGTGGTGCTCTGTGCATGAGAACTTTATATTGCCTGTCTTAGAAAACATAGCACCTAGGCTAGTAATGCAAAAATGTTTTCGACGCTAGCTGTTGCTAGTGTTTTTGGCAAATTCCATTAGACAAAAAAGAAAAAAATCAAAAGCTGACAGCATTCATTATCTTGATGGAAGATTTCATTTCAAAAGGCTGCCATTTGGTATAACCCCAGCACCTGACATTTTCCATCATAAAATTACTGAATTGCTTGAGGGCCTGACTGGTGGTGGTGTTATTGATAACATCAAGGTATTGGTCCAGGCAAGTAAACATATTATTTGAGATTAGAGACAGTGCTACAGATTAAAAATTCATACCTCAAACTCCACTAAGAAAAAAGTTGTTTTAGCGGAATTGCAATATTTTGGGCTGCATATGTACCCTAATGGTATCAGTCCGAATTCAAGCAATGTCTGAGGAATAGCTGAATTGCAAGATCCATCATGTGACTGAATAGAGTAAACCCTAGGCATGATCAACTGTTTAGCACAGTTTGTACTAGTCCTGTCTACACACCTCCATTCTGTAACAGGTTTGTTAAAGAAAAATGTGCCATGGTCTTGAGAGATACTGTTGAGCACAAGCCATTACTAAAGTAAAAGACATGATGTTATGCAGTCCAATCTCGCCTACATTCTTACTCACGGGTTCGGCTCCGACTCGCCAACTTTTATTTTCTAGCACGAAGTCTCTTATTGGCTGGGCTAAACAGGTATCCCATGTTGCACTGCTCCATAGCCCCAGATCTAATTTGCTGCTCATGTAGCTAGGACCTGGTCTTGCTTGGCTGTGGCTAAGTACTTCTAAAATTCTATTTTCTCTTCAGAAAAATTGCTAGTTTAACAAAAGCTATTTTCATAGCTATTTCTTCTGGTTTACTGTTTAAAATTTGTTGAAGTGTTGTCTGTGTGTGAGTTGATATCCCAAACTGTCCGGTGGGCTAGGCCCGTTTAAATTAGAGGATCTAGTCCTCCTTTGTGTAGTGTTTTACCTTAAACTTTTCTGGTTTTTAGTTTTTCCTGGTTGAGTTGTGTTACAGGTTTCAAAGAACCATTTAACTTAGAGGTTCTTTGAGTTTTTTTGTGGGTAGTGATAGTTTCCCGCCTTGCCGTTTTTCGGCCTTTACTGTTTTTCGGCTAAGTCATCCTTGATCTTGGTGTTGAGTAGTTTAGTTAAGATGTCTAAGGATCAAAAGGAACATAAACCTTCGAGTTTTAAGAAATGTTCCAAATGTAACTGCAAGATGTCCATTACGGACGGACATTCCGTATGTGTGTATTGCCTAGGAGCAATTCATTTGCAAGAATCCTGTAGCTTCTGCCACGCCTTCAGTGCGAGATTGCTACAGGAAAGAAAAAATAAACGTATACTGAAGGGACTCCTAAAACCTTAGTTTGAGGAGTCTTTAGACTCTACTTCTAGTACCCAGTCCAAGTCTAAGGCTTCGAAGGCAAAGAAAAGGACTCCGGCTCCGTCTGTCTCCTCGGAGCCACCGGAGAAAACCTCTAAACTGGACTCTACCTCCTCGGCTCCTCTGTCCTCGGGGCCGCAGGAGGTATTGGTTGTGCTGGAATCGACCTCGGCTCCAATTTTATTGGAACCTATTCAGAGCCAGTCTCCCAGTGTTAGAAATGGTTCTCCTCATAGGAGATCCCAATCCCCCTCTCTGTCCTCCAAATCCTCTAGGCTTTCCGATTTGGATGTCGATAGGGTGGTTCAGAGGCTCCTGCAGTCTCCGGTGTTGGCTAAATTATTTTCGGCTCTGACCCAGTCGGCTCTGGAGCCCGTCCTGGATGCGCCTGTGTCACTTCGCAGAGGCCTTCAAGTCTTCCTTCACTGACTCCCCCTTCGATGGGTCCTCACTCTTTGGGACCAAAGTGAAAGACCCTGTCTGCCGTAGGGGTCCATTTTTCCCTTCCCTCTAGGCCTTACCCCAAGGCTCAGAGAGGAGAGAAGATGTGTCTCAAGAAATCACAGAAGTCTTTCCCTGCCGCACAAGGTGAGTCCCTCTCCGGAGGCAGAGGAGGGGGAGGTTATTCTGGAAGACGCCACCCCAGAGGCAGAGGAGGCCCCCGCAACTCGGGAGACCGTGATTCCTTTCTCGGTTCCTCTTACCATCGTTCCTGATGTGTTGCCCGGCTGTGCTATTCTGGAGTCAGTTGGGGGCTGCATTTCGTTGTACCCGGAAGCCTGGGAAAGCATCACCCAGGATCGATGGGTGCTACAAATAGTTTCCGGAGGTTATACCATTCCCTTTGCATCAGATCCCCCTCCAGTCAGGAGAATCCCAGACGTTCCACCCAGTCAAAGGGATCACGCAGCACTAGAAGTCTCAAAGCTGCTAAACAAAGGAGTCATCCAACCTGTCCCCTCAGACCAAATCGGATTAGGGACTTACTCAAGACTCTTTTTGGTGCCGAAAAGAACAGGGGACCTGAGACCCATTCTAGATCTCAGCCGATTAAACCACTACGTTCTGAAGTCCAAGTTCCGAATGGTCACCCTTCAGTTCATTTTCCCGCTGCTGGGAAAAGAAGTGTGGATGTGCTCCATCGACACTTCTTTTCCCAGCAGCGGGAAAATGGACTGAAGGGTGACCATTCAGTCCATTTTCCCGCTGCTGGGAAAAGAAGTGTGGATGTGCTCCATCGACCTCAAGGATGCTTACTACCATATCAAAATGGACAGAGCATCCAGGAGTCACTTATGCTTCTGGCTGGGAGCCAGTCATTTTCAGTTTCGTGCCCTGCCCTTTGGTCTCACCACAGCCCCCAGGATGTTCACCAAGTGCTTGGCAGTGGTGACAGCTCACTTGAGACATCAGGGATTCCAAGTGTTTCCATACCTGGACGACTGGCTCCTCACCGCCCCCACCAGGCATCTTCTAATCTGGGCCAGAGACGCTACCATTACCCTCTCTCAACTCAGAATTACATTGAACTGGGAAAAATCTGCCTTGCTGCCCTCACAGCGTGTCACATTTATAGGCGCAGAGCTAGATAACATCCAAATGCGAGCCTTCCTGCCTCAAGAAAGGATCGGAGTGTTGAAGAATCAGGTTCATGCTTTATTACCCCTCAGGAAACTGCAAGCGAGGTGGGTGCTTCAGCTTCTGGGATCCATGGCAGCTACCATTATGTTAGTGCCTCTAGCGAGATTACACACGAGGCTTCTTCAGTGGCTCCTCTTTGCCCAATGGTCCTTTCAGAAACTCCCCCTTTCCCACCAGATCCTACTCACAGACCGATGCAAGCAGGAACTCCATTGGTGGCTATGCTACAACAATCTGGACGTGGGAAAACAGTTTGTCCCTTCATCACCTGCCGCCACGGTGACCACGGACACCTCCCAGATGGGGGGGGGGGAATTATCTTGGAAGGACAGTCCAAGGCACGTGGCAAGATCACGAGGTACATTTGCACATCAATGTTTTAGAGATGAGAACGGTGTTATTGGCGTTGCAGGCACTTCAGAGCTCTCTTCCTGTGGGAACGATTGCAATTCACTCGGACAACATGTCTTCCATAAGGATAGGGTTTCTCTTAGACCCAATCCGTCCTTTCTTCCTAAAGTAACATCCACTGTTAATTTCAATTGGTCTATCGAGCTGCTAGTTTTCTTCCCTCAATTCTCAAACAAAGCAGAGTTTAGATTTCATCAATTGGATATGCACAGGCAATTACGATTCTACTTACACAGGACAAAACAACTACGAAAAGCTGACCAATTGTTTGTGTCTTTTGCAGAAAGTAGAGCAGGATCCCCCATTTCCGAGGTTACAATCTCCAGATGGATTTCAAGTTGTATTTCCTTTATTTACTCTTCTGCAGGCAGAAATCTACCGTTCCCAGTCAAGGCACACTCTACTAGGGCCGTTTCTGCGTCGATAGCCTACCATGCTAGACTCTCTTTGGATGATATTTGTGCTGCAGCCATGTGGGCTTCCCCACCCACCTTTATTACTCATTACAAACTGGACGTGGCTTCTAGGGGCCGGGCTTCCTTTGGTTCCACAGTTCTCAGGAGTATCTTCCTTTGAGCCTCCCAGGATAGAGGGGCTGAGGACGCTGTCCCGTGAGTAAGAATGTAGGCGAGATTGGACTACATAACATCAAGAAGTTATGTACTCACCATAATGTTCGATGTATGTAGTCCATCTCGCCTCACATTCTTACGTATCCTCCCACCTGCCCCCTTCCTGGAGGATTTGGAGACTGGACTTGGCGTTTGCATTCCCTACAATGGTAATTGTTTTTTCTTATTCCCCTTGATAGTGTTCTACTGTAGTGGGTTATTGCTATGCATGAGGTGTGACTGTGGATTTGCAGCAAACTAGATCTGGGGCTATGGGGCAGTGCAACATGGGATACCTGTTTAGCCCAGCCAATAAGAGACTTCATGCTAGAAAATAAAAGTTGGCGGCTCCGAACCCGTGAGTAAGAATGTGAGGCTAGATGAACTACATACATCGAACGTTATGGTGAGTACATAACTTCTTGTTTTCTATTGCTCCATTGTTTGCATACTACAGTGTTGCTAAGTCTGCAACAGTTTGTGTAGATGCAAGTGTCTGTGTTTCTCCACTGAGATGAGAAGTGTTATGTCCTTCAGCTTATTTCTGCAAAATGTTAACAGACACTGAATAGTTATTTATCAAGCAAAAAAGAATGTCTTGTATGTGGGCATGTAAGAAATTTTCCATATACCTTTTAGGACTTTTCAGGTACAGACTGATCACAGACTAATTGCATTGTCATTTCATATGATCTTGACAAAGTACCAAAGAC
This sequence comes from Protopterus annectens, assembly GCF_019279795.1. NCBI lineage: Eukaryota > Metazoa > Chordata > Ceratodontiformes > Protopteridae > Protopterus > Protopterus annectens. Next base: position 1,346,893,064 of record NC_056728.1, read on the forward strand.
TGTTAAAGACTGAAAAAGTTTAGTGCTAAAGCACTATATCTACTGGTTAAACAATTAGCTGTTGTTAATATGTTGTCCAGAAGTCTGGCATGTCACCAACACTTAATTTGAGACAGAAAGTGATGTAGCAGCTTATGTGCAAAAGCATCATAATGACAAGGCCCATAACCACCAAAACTCTAAAAAAACGTCAAACAAGCTGCTGAAGATCCTGAGTTGCTAGCAATTGTCCAATATGTGTATAATAAGTGGCTAAACTGTTGGACTTAAACCAGACAATTTATGTACAAATACTTTGAGCAAAGTTGTCAGAATATGTTGGTCTGTTGCTATATCACGATAGGATCATAGTACATGTAAATCAACAAGCAGGAATGCTGCACTAAATTCATGAGAATCCTGAAGAACCTGGAAAGTATAGAGATGAAGCTGAAATATCCATGTGGTAGCCAGGCATTAACCAAGATATTGCCATTTTAATGTCACAAGTGTCACTTCTGTATTATGCACAAACCACATGAATCTTCAATGCCAACAACATTGTCAGTGGGTTCTTGGCAAAAGATAGCAGCTGATTTATGTGAGTTTAGTGTCAAAAACTATGATGATGTTAATTGTTATTCAGGTGACATTGAAATAGCTCATGTACCAACTACACCTAGCCAGCAACTTACAGCCTGAGTCAAAACCATGATATTCTTCATGTTTCACTGTTGCAGTCATCACTTGTGGGTTATCCCTGCTGTGGTAGCCCTCGGACGGCCCGAATACCAGAGTAAATTTTTTTGTGTCGGCTGCAGTCGCCTGTAGTCTGATGTCAGGTTGTCAGTGCTATAAAGCAAGGCAGCCAATGTCATTACATCAGTCTTTCTTGCCGTGGAGCCTGTAGCAGAAGCAGTTCACATGAGTGCCGGTCGGTTGCTACCAGAAGTTGAATTTCAGCTGAAAACGTCTAAAGATGAGAACCCTGTTGGGGATCCTTTTTTCTTGCACTAACCCATGTCTGAAAAAGTTAACAATTGTCTCGCCTGTGGAAAGCAGATCCCACACTGAGACTTCCTTTCTTACTGCATCTCTTGTTTAGGCCCAGACCACAATGTCCCCCATTACCAGTTCTGTGCCCTATTTAATGCGAGAACCATTCGCCATAGAGCTCTTTTTGCAGACAGTTATTTTGTGTTCCATCTTCACATTCCGATATGGCGTCTGTCAGCCAATAATCTGTGGGTGTTCTGAAAAAACATAGAGATAAAGATGGACACAGTCCGCACAAGGCTAAACCTTCTGACGATGCTACCACTAAGCAGGGTCGACAGTTCTCTGGAATTCAGTGAGGCGCTTTTGTAGCCCTTGATCCCCAATTCGATATCTACGTAGGCCTCTACCAGAGACCCTTTCTGAGTCCGGTATGCCGCAGAAATCTTCTTAGTCTTCCGAGCCTTTAGCTGTCTCTGCACCGGTTGGGTCTGGAGCCGCGATGCAGGCACCGGCTTCTGAGGAGGCCTTTCGCAGTACCGAATCTAGACAAAAAACGATGTCTTTCCATCCAACTACCATTTCTCTCAGACCAACAGATTCTCTCAGGCCTAGAAGCCAGGCCACTCCTAGTAAATCTGCCTCTAGTCACCATCTTGCTACTGCTCCACCACCCCAAGCACAAATGCTTAAAATGGCTGAGGATCTCATCTCCCTTATACGGGGTAGTCAGGCCACAACTTATAAAAGGAAAAGGCACCCTTCTCGAGAAATTATGACAGAACAGGATTCTGAGGAATCAGACTATTCAGCATCCCTTAACTGCTTATGAGGATTCAGATGCAGAGGAATCCATCTCTTCTGCCTCCCCTCCAGAGGACCTTTCCTTTGGGGAAACTCTTCACTCATTCAGGGAACATTTCCAATGGGAATCTCAGGACTAAGAAAAGACTTAGAGTTTTTGGACCTGCCCCAGCACAGACCCCTGGCCATCCCCCCTATTGTAGAAGTGGTGGATGATGTTTTCCATGAATCCAGCTTTAGCCCCTGACACCCTCCCTCCTGCTCCCAGTAAACCAGACAGGTACTACAGAGTACCGGATTCTCACAAATACCTGTACAGAAATCCTGCTGCAGACCCAGAGGTCATTACACAGGTACCTAAAGGAGCTAAGACTAGTTCTGCCAAGAATCCTCTTCCTTCTGACAAAGGCTCCAGAGCTCTGGACAGATAAGGTAAAAAAAGTATACATCTCTGCAACCTTGGCCATCAGAGCACTCAATTATCAGTTCCATATGTTAAGATATCAACAACACACTTTGGAACTATTAAAACAGAAGATTGCTACCTTTCCTGATGGTGCCAATTCAAAAAAGTTAGCAGATTTACTACACTCTATTTGTCAAGGGGCCAAACACTCATTACAATGTGGATATGACGCCCTAGACGCCTCTAGCAAGGCAGTGGTGACAGGATCTGTTATTAGGAGGCATGCATGGCTGAAGGACTCTCCCTGATCATGTCAAGTCTAAACTTATTGATGCACCCTAGCACCCCTATGGTAAGGAGCGCTTGTTTAGGGGAAAAACAGAAGAGGTGCTTAAAAAGCTGGAAGAGAAAGCAAAATCTATGCAAATGGTAAAAGATTTCTTTCAAGTTCAGCCTCCCAGATTCAGCAGGAACTTTCCGTCTAAGCACTGAGCCTTCCCTGCACCTAGCAGACAGGACCAAGGTAAGACCCGCAGGAACAGATCATCCAGGCCCCTATCCCAGGGCCAGCAGCGGAGCAAACAATGGACCACTTCCGTCTCTAAGGCGGAGGGTTCTAAGCCAAACTTCTATGGCAAACACTCACAATGCCCCCCCCCCCCCTTCACTCATCAAAAACTAGGAGGAAAGCTTTCCCTCTTCAAAGACAATTGGCTATCTTTAACAAAGGACCAATGAGTCTTAGAGAATTTGTATCCCTGAAAAAGTATTTTTTTCAGTGAACTCCCAATCCCAAGAGGGTACTCAGACTTGCCTCCAAATCAGTGGGCAGAGACATTGAAACAGGTCCAAAGTCTCATATGCCAGGGAGCAGTAGAACCTGTCCCCTCAGATCAAACAGGCAAAGGCTTTTATTCCAGACTATTCCTTGTGCCCAAAAAAGAGGACACTTGGCGCCCCATCCTGGATCTATCCATTCTGAACACCTCCCTGGTGGTCCCCAGATTCAAAATGCTAACTTTGCAGCAGCTGCTGCCTATGCTAACAAAAATGCCTGGCTAGTGACCCTAGACCTAAAAGATGCCTACCTCCACATCCCCATCAGGGAATTGTGGAGGAAATTCCTGTGCTTCAGAGCAGGCTCACAACACTTTCAGTTCCCTACGCTGCCCTTTGGCTTATCTACTGCTCCCAGAGTATTCACCAAATGCTTGGCCCTGGCCTTAGCATTTTGCAGACAGAGAAATATACAGATTTACCCTTACCTGAACGACTGCCTCATTCAGGGGGAGTGCAAAGAGAAGCTGCTGCAGGACCTTCTCTTTTTCAAATCACTTCTAACTTCCCTAGGGTTCACTATCATCGAAAATAAATCAAAGCAAAACCCCACCAGGAGATCATTTTCTTGGGAGCTGTGCTAGACACAGCATCCCAAATTGGCCTTCCTATCCCCAGAAAAGCAGAGCTTCCTGCCTCTCTACTTTACCCAGCTGGCTTCCAGAAGTCACCTCACTGCGTGGAAGTTCCTGCAAGCCCTGGGATACATGGCATCTTGCATCCTTCTCATTCCACTGGCCAGGCTTCACATGAGAAAACTTCAATGGTACTTAAAGAAGCTTTGGTGCCAGCACTCTCAGTCCCTAGAGACCTCTCTCCCTCTGATCCCATGTATAAGGGCTGAGTTTCTCTTGTGGGGAGAGGCCTGTGCCAGGAACAAGGGTCTTCCCTTCATCCTCCACCCTTCTGGCCAGACCATCACCTCAGACATTGCTTGGGGAGCTCACCTAGCAGGCAGGTGCACCCAAGGTCTTTGGGATGCCCAGCAACTACACTTGCACATCAATCAGAAAGAAATGATGGCAGTACAAAAGGCTCTGACATTTTTCAGTCCCCATCCAAGGCCATGGGTTCTCCTTATAAAAACAGACACCACCACCCTAATGTGGTATATCAACAAATGGGGGGGGGGCAGTCTTACCCCCTGTGCAGGTTAGCCATGAGCCTCTGGCTTACAGCCACCTTCATGGGTCTACACCTAATTGCCCAATACCTACCAGGGGTCAACAACACCCTGGCGGACCACCTATGCAGAAACTTACTGGACCCCCACAAATGGCAGCTCCACAGAGAAATCTTTCTGCAAATCACTCCAGAGTGGGGGACTCTGGAAGTGGATCTCTTTGCCTCACACCTCAGCCACCAGCTGCAAAGGTTCTGTACCAGGGAGTATCACCTCCTAGCATGGAAGGTGGATGCCTTGACCTTCCCCTGGAACTCCCTCTTTGTATACACGTTCCCTCCTCTGCTCCTTATTCCCAACAAACTGATCAAAATAAGGGAGGAGCAACCAAAGTCCAACCTCATTGCTCCAGATTGGCCCAGGCAGCATTGGTATCCCTTACTGCGCAGCCTGACCTTTTAGCCCGCCAAGCAGCTTCCCCTGATCTCAGACATCTTAACCCAGGTGAGGGGGGGGAGATACTGCACCCAGACTTACAGACTCTTAATCTTTCAGCATGGCTTATACCTTAAAAGCCAACAAGGAGTCCCTGTTAAGCAAATGGGTCCTGGACATCATCACAGAGGCCAAAAGGCCCAGCACTAGAAAATCATGCACAGGGAAATGGAAAAGATTCTGGAACAAGTCCAACGGGGCCAGTACCGCCCATCCTTTCATCCCTCTTATCTTGGATTACCTAGCTGAGTTGCTCAATAGTGGCCTCTCTTTCTCCTCTATTAAAATCCATGCCTCAGCCATTTCTGCCCATTGCGATTCATACCCACCCCTCTTCACTCATACCTTGATTAAGCAATTCCTCAGAGGGGCTTCTAATATCAGACGTCCCAGAAAGCCTCCCATTATATTATATTCTAGAAAAACAAACCTTACCTCCTTTCGAACCTGCTGCTTCTACAGAATTGAAATACTCTCCTGGAAGACTGCCTTCCTACTAGCTATCACCTCAGCCAGAAGGGTATCAGAATGTCAGGCTCTCATGGCTGTTGAGCCTTTCATGATTTTCCATACAGACAGGGTCTCCCTGAGGACTAACCCCTCCTTTATGCCCAGGGTGGTATCTGATGTGACCCTCAACCAGGCTATGCACCTACCCAATTTATTTCCCAACCCCAAAACAAGTGGGAAAGAATTCTACACTCGCTAGATGTGCACAAACTACTCAGATACTGTCTGGAACGTACTAAACCATTCAGAAAAACAGGCCAACTACTGGTCAACTTTGCCTCCTGGGGCAGAGGGGAAGCCCATTTTCAAACAAACAATGTCCATATGGATAAATACACTGTATCCCTTTCTGCTACAGACTACATGGGGAACCCCCCCCCCCGCCAAGTCTATCCGTACCCATTCCACTAGGGCAACCTCCACTTCCACAGCCTTCCTCAGAGGAGTACCCATCAGGGACATCTTGGAAGCTGCCACCTGGACCTCTCTCCATACATTTGCAAAGTATTACCACCTACCTCATTTTTCTAAGTCTAGGGCAGGGTTTGCCTCCGCAGTTCTGCAGGGCCTGCTGACCCATGCCTAGGACTCTTACCTATCCTTTTACCCCTCTCCCCAGCTTTGGGAATCCACCAACAAGTGATGACTGCAACAGTGAAACACGAAGAACATAGTACAGTTGTGTACACTTACCACAAGTGTAGATGTTCGAGTGTATTCACTGTTGCAGTCCTGGTTTCCCTCCCTCCATCCCCCATATCACATCTTCCCCTAGGGGGACATAAGCTTCCCACAGTGACTTTTAGCCACCAGGACCACTTTTCCTTATTTCCTTGTGCTTTAGACTGGTTAGAGCAAGAAAAACTGATGTAATGTCTGCTGCCTTGCTTTATAGCACTGACGACCTGACGTCAGACTACAGGTGACTGCAGCCGATGCAAAAAAAAATTGACTCTGGTATTCGGGCCGACCAAGGGCTACCACAGCAGGGATAACCCACAGGTGATGACTGCAACAGTGAATACACTCGAACATCTACATTTATGGTAAGTGTACACAATTGTACTTTCTTGAGATATGTTGTACCAGTACAGCTGACTATAGAGAATGGTACAGAGTTTGTCCAGTAAATTCCCAGAGACTATGGCGGACTACTTTTTTACTCATACTATGTTGAGTTTTCAATGTCCGCTGTCAAGTGGTGAAGCTGAGAGAGCAGACCAAACAGCCAAAAAGATACTAAGATAACCTGATATGCATAAAGGTGTAATGGCAAATCAAGCTACTCTGCATAGTACCACCAGAGTAATCCTTTTGCAACTCATGCTTTGACGGCAAATACAAACTGATATGCTGATGTTAGAGCCAAAGCTTAAACCCCAGAGTATTACTGCATCATACTGTGAAAAGTAATGACCTAAATGCAGAAGCTTCAGACAAAATGTTTTGTGATTGCCATCATTCTGTACAATCACTACCTGTTATTGCTTCTTGGTCAAGCTATACTCAAAGTTGGAGAGGGAGAAAAAGTTGGACACCACACACCACAGTTGTAATATTACGGTAATTTGCAGAACCACATTATTTTATAGTGAAGACTAGTGATGGTACTGTAGTTTGACGACAGATGACACATCTGAGTAATTTCTGATTAGTGTCGACCTGTATTCAGTGTTCCTGATAACCATTCAAATCAAACTGAGCTAAGAATTACCAGATTAATGTGTAGCAAATGCATTATTGTACCAATGGTTAATTTATGTCAACTGAGTGTTTGAGACAAGGATGGAAGTATAAGTTTGATTATTTGTAATGACAAACTAAGTACTGACCAGTCTTGTAATCCAGTGTTTCTAATTCAGTGTAGCCTTTTGACTGAAAAGTTCTGCTGTATGCTTTGATAACATGCCACAAAGTTTTCCTGCTGCAGGTTCCTCGAGTAGTTCCAGTCAGATGTCCAGTAGTCCTTGTGTCCAGGGGTGGCTGACTTATTTGAGTACCTCCACATTATCAGATGTGACTGTAGTCACTGGGTCATTCAAGTACTGTAACCATATTTCATAAAATTTTGTATATTGTTATATTGTTCATATCTAATTTTTATTCTTCTACAGGTTCAGTTGAAAGTGCGTTTACAAATCCAAGCGGAGTCTGCTTATTTCTAGTACAAAAGAAAAATGTAATTTTTCTTTGTAACTGGGGAGAGATGTCTTGGAAAATGAATAAAAGTTGAGGGGTATATCTATATATTTTGTGTATGTACAGTGTCTTATTGCTGTTTTGATACAGATATGTAGAGTAGCCCTTTTAAGACTAGTCTTGACCATAATTCTTTACATATACTGTGTGTGTGTAGTTTGGTATAGGATACTGAAGTGTTAACATTGTTTATGCTGAACTGCCATATTGTTTGTAATAAAATTACTTGTTAACTGAAACTCATGCTGAATTCTAATTTCTTGTGATAGTTAGTGCTATACATAGTCTGCATCTTGTACTACAATCCAACAACTCTGTAAAAGTGAAATGGGGGGAGTACTGAAGTTCCAAAATAAAAAAAAAAATAAGCTACTTGCGTATTATCGCAACCACATTGCAAGCCACTCAATAATAAGGAAGAAGTGATAGTTTTTCACAGTTGTCCATTTTCTGAGAAAGTTTTCTAATTTTGACTGAAACATTAACTACTGACTGTTTTGCGTTATTTCAATAATAAAATATGCGACTTTGAGTATGACCAAGACCAGTAGCCCCAACTGTCAGAATTTCGGTACAGACGACTCCTCCCATGTTGTGTTGATGTGCAGTGTGTGTGGTTGTAAGTGTTGAGATCCATCTTCCTTAAAATATTGTCAAAAGAAATATACATTTGCAAGCTGAATCTACTTTGGGTGTTGTATGGATTAATTACTGCTGTGCTGTACCTAGGTAAAGAAGTAAAGTGAAAGAAACACAAGGCAAATACCACCCTCAGCAATCAAGGCACCATGATGTAACAGCACTGTAACTGTTTTTTGCTATTCTTCGCATATCTCCCAATTTGTTGCTAGATGAAATCGGTGGAAATTGTAAAATAATTATGGGTTAAACTCCCGGAAAATAGGGACCGATGTTAACACATTGCCGTTACAAACTGTCTTACAAACTGAACGACTGTCCAGAGCTACCAGTAATTGCGTATTATTGAGTGAGTTGAAAGCGGTAAAATATGTGGTCTTTCATTTCCCCATACAGCTAAATATGTTGAAATAAAAGTCGCTGTACTAGCAGCCACTTCAGTAACACACGTTTGCCAAGTAACTTTGCCAGCATATGTCGGCAGAAGAAGGGCTTGGACGTTAGCTGCTTCTCATGCAACAAATGTGGTTGTGGTAATACACAAGTACCAAAGATAAAGACTAATAAAACATTTGAGCCTGTTGTCATTTATGGCTATAAAATGCAAATCATCCATACTCACTGAAGTTGAGTTACATGAATTTGTAATTACAGACTGTAATAAGATTAAACAGTTAACATTTTTGAACTAGAGTGCTGTTAGTATAGTGTGTCCATTTTCACTCTCTGTAACTTGTTCTGTAGGTGGGAGTGACATCACAGAAAACTATGAGGCTTCTTCCTTCTTATGGACGAAGAGCGACACAAAAGGTAAAAATTAAAAGGATATTCTAACAGAGACTGAACCGTTTTTTATTAACAATGTAAAAATAAAATTGAAAATGCAGAGGTGCATTTATGTTAAACAAAATAAGGAAGATGAATAAATGGAAAAAGACTTCACCTAAGAAAAGTTAACAAGGAGGGAACTGCACCGATATTGAGAGCATTAATTAAATTTGCAACACTTATGTATTTGAACCACCATTCACTCAGTTCTGTAAAATACTTTTGGTAACCTTAGAGCCTAAGGAAATTTTAAGTCTTAATGAGACTGCATAATAATGTAATTTGTCCAGAAGTAAATATTGTACATAAACATATTCTGCTGAACATTTATGCATGTCTTAATGTCCATTTAAAATTGCATACTGTACTTGTCTGCTTAAAATGCCTTTATTACTCAAATCTTTTCTAATATAGTCAGTTACTTTATCTTTTTTCTGTATAAGTCTGGGCTGAACCTGAAAATGTTCAACTTCAGTAAACAAGTAGAAATGGAAATAAATAAAATGGCTTGTTTATTAATATATTCTTCATATTATTTTATTACCAGGAAAATCCAACTGGGTAGTACCCATTTTCAGTGGAGGCCCAGGGGAAAAGCTCCATTTGCTTACATTGCATTATAGTAAGTTTCATTTAAACACAATGTAGTTACATTTGTATTTACATTTATACACAAACAGTTCACACATTCTAAGATTTTATAGAGGTGGAAGTTACTAAAGAGAAAGCCCACATCCAGCTGAGTGGATTGTACAGGCAGCAGTTATATATAAAAATTGGTACTTTTCCGTTATCAGGGCAACACCTGTAATCAGCAGTTGCAATGTAAGCCCGCCTTGCACACTGTCACCGAATGTATTATATAACTAAATGAGCGGTTGAAATGTTATCGCGCTGGCGCATCTATACATATATCAGAAGCAGTCGAAAGAACCTGAGAGCTTGAAATGTTTACCGTGAATGAAAAAAATGTGGTGTTGTGTATTATACAAGTGTTGAAATATTTCTAGGAGCAATGTAATTAATTAGCATAATATATAAACCATATCAGAAAAACAGTGCAAGAATAAATGCATACACTTTTGAAAATTGGGAGAGAGGCTGAAACACCACAAAGAAGCATTTCCCACAGAATGTAGTGAATACATGTCAATATTCCTGAGGAAGTAGATTGAGGTTAAGAAAGAATAGTAGAATCTGTCTGCAAGCAGATGGTTATTGCTTTAAATATACGGTCCTTTTTTTTTATTCCTGAGGAAGTTGATTAACAGCTCAAGAAAGAATAGCACAATCTGTCTGCAAGCAGATGGTTATTGGTTTAAAAATACGGTCTTTTTTTGTTATCGGGACTACACATGTCATGACCCTTTGCGATGTTACCATGCTGTAGCAGCTGAAAGTGAAGAAAAAGTTGCATCAAAATGCATCTTCTACAGATATTCAGACGTGACAGCATGGTAACATTCCAACCGCTCATGACGTGTGTTGCCCCGATAACGGAAAAGTACTTAAAAATATTTAGTAATTTCAGTGAGAGGTTGAGAGTATTCGGTTTAAAGAGAGTATTGTACGGTGAACACAGTCTTAACCTGTAGATGAGCATGCACAGGACCAGGTTTGGTTAAGTTAAAACTATTGAGTTTGTCCGAGAGTTTTATTTGTGTGGAGATACGATTCCAGAGTTTAACAACGTAGAGCGAGTCTCCTGCAACATTATTTGACTTATTTGTAAGTAAAAATTTGATCTGATTTTGTTAATCTTCATTCTTTACTGATGGGTGTCGGTTCCGTCCTCAGAACCGAGTCGGCCTTATGACAAGCTTGTGCTAGCCAAAAAACTTTCAATCTAAGCTTTACCTGTAATGCCCCTCTCCCTGTTACCTCAGATCTTGTTTGCCGTGTAATATCAAGACTTGTCAAGCCAGCTCTCAGCTCAGTACTATAAAAATTATTATTCTAAAACTTTTTTCCACAGAATTTCTCCTCTTTACTTTGATAATCCTCTTCTCTCATTAGTCACTAATCTTTTACCCTCTGTTAAGTGTTTTTTTTTTCCTGCTTTCCTTACCAACTTGGTAATCTTAAGTACCATTGTTGGTACAGGCCTTCCCTCTCTCTACCTTCTTTCCTCTTACCTGTTGAGGTAAACTAAATACCATTGTTGGTATTCATTCCCTTTTCCTTGAAAAAGCATTTTTTTTCTCTTATTTAGAGTTTGCACTTTGTATTGTTTTTGTTTGAGATACATATTTGCTATCAGTTGTTCCCACCATGTCTGAAAAGAAGGGGACAACAGGTTTCAAGCAGTGCGACCAATACGGTCACAAAATGCCTAACTCGGACACTCATTTATCTTGTATCTATTACCTGGGTGTTCCGCACCTCTGTATTCAACCGCCATGCGAAATGTAAAGGGTTCAGTTCTCATACCCTAAACAAGAGAAAGAACAAACTAATTCTAAAAGGCCTTCTAAAATCTCCTTTTTCAGAGGCTATATCTGAGTTGAAGGGCTCACCCTCTCGGGTGGTCCAATGGTTAAGGTGTTTGCCTTGCAAACACAAGGTGCAGGGTTTGAGTCTCAGAAGGGATAACTGGCTAGGCTTAAAATGGCTCACAAGGGCAGTTAGCCTAGTACCAATCTATGAACCTAAGAAAGAGCATAAGAGAAGAAATCACTCAGTCCCTTCTTCACTTCATTCTAGTGACAAAAAAAATCTACTGAACCAAAACCAAAAATACCTAAATTGGCACCAATGACTTCATCTCTGGGGCCTCAACTGCCCTCTCTGGTGCCGACCTCTGTTCTAAGACCATGATCATCTATTTCGGTGCAGTCTTCAGTGACACTGCCTCTGTTACCAGCCACAGTACTGATAATGTCTACTGCACTGACCATGGCTCCAACTAGTGCTTCAGCCCCATCCTATTCCGCACCAACAATAGTACATCCAACACCGGTCACCTCCCCTCTCCCTATACATCTTACTGGTCTTAAGACCACGGTGCCAATAGAAGAAATGGTAACTCAGACCTGATACACCCCTATTGTAGATCCATTCTTTGGGCAGCAGTATAGCCCTTTCTTGGAACAGCCTGATTCTCTGTCGGGGATATCAACCCGATCTTCCAGGAGCCTCTCTGAATTGGACGTGGTGCGACTTGTGGATCAGCTGCTAATGGCCAGAGAGATTTCAACACCTTCCAGGACTCCCCTCCCAACCAGAGTTGGGATTTTTTCTCCACGGACTCCTGCATATTCTCCTCCTTTGACCTCCTTGCAGGTATCGAAGCCCCCGGCACCGACACCTATTTCGGTTCCCACTTCTTCAGCTCCACTGATGAACCTCACCATGGTTCCAAAGCCGACCCTTTGGTCTTCATGTCACTCAGAGACGAGTCATCCTCGGGATTGTGACTGGGCTGCCAGCACTATGACCCCTAGTATGGAGCTGAATTTTTTTCTACGGCGCCATCTACTAGGGTTCCGGGAGTCTTGGCAGTACCAAATCATCTTAGGGCTCCTTCCTTGGCAATGGACTTGTCAGAGTGAGATGTGACCTCGCTTCTGACGTTGTCCTTCTCAGTTTTGGGCTCCCACCCCTCTTCAGGCAGGCCAGCTTTCCAAGCAATGGAGAGGGCCCTTGCCTCTGTAGGCAAACCATCTGCGTCAGAATTCCAGATATGTCCTCCCTCTGAACCGCAGCTGGTACAAGCCATCACGTCAGGACATCAAGCACAAGAGCCTCAAGAAACCCTAACACAGGATGCCCTCTCTTCAGAGTCCTTGTCAGAAGCCCCCGCTGAAGAGGTACTATGTAAGAGATTGTGCAGGAGGAAGCACATAGACTCTCCCAAAGGGTCCCTCACTGAAGATGCAGACTACGATGAAAGGGAGGGGTCCCCACAATCTCTGCCTGAGAATGTCTCCTTTGGAGACGTACTGGAAATTTTAAAGCAGCGGGGAGAATGGAAGCCCACCAACCCTTCCTCTGAGTAGTCTGTATTCTTGCAGGCTTTTTGTGCTCGACCCTGTACTTCTTGGGTGACTCTGCCTGCAGACGAACTAATCCAACTTGTCGTGCAGTGTGCATGGAAGAGTCTTGATACTGTTGAACCAATCCCCCGGAGACCAGACAAAATTTTGTCCCTCCCTGAAGAAAGTCCACACTGGTCCAAAGGCATACCAATAGACGAGATGGTGGTGGCGGCGCCACTAAGAAGAGCTCGCCGAGGAGAGCCAGACTGTCCACCCACTAAACAGGGAGTCTCAGGTGGTGAACAGGTTAGGGAAGTGAGTGTTTGCCTCATCAACCTTTGCCATTTGGTCCTTGAATTACTTGGCACACTTTACTAGGCTTCAGGGAGACCTAATCTCAGCATTCTCCAGAACCCTAGCAGGAGCAGTTTCTGGCGAAGTACATGACAAAGTTGCCTTGCAGCTTGCGACCCTGGAATCCATATCCAACTTGTCCATGCAGTTAATCTCTTATGCTAGTGAAGGGGAGGCAAGAGCTGTGGGTTCTGTCATGAGACATCACGCCTTGTTGCGCCTTTGCAACTTTGCGGACCCTTTTGAGTCTTCCTTTCTTAATGCTGCAGTGGCAACTTCTTCCTTTTTTGGCCCAAATGTGAAGGACACGTTAGCCAGATGTGAAAAGGATGGCAAGACCTTCTCTGCCATGGGCATACATTTTTCCACCCCCTAAGAACCCTACTGTAGGAATCAGAGGAGTGGAAAGATGTGGCACAAGAAATCCCAGGGTCCTTTCTGTGACAAACATGGCGAATTTACTCCCCAAGGCAGAGGGGGGAACTCATCAGGAAGATGCACCTACAGAGGCAAAGGGGATCCACGTAACCAAGGGTCCAGAGATTCTTTCTCTGGACAGCCCTACCAATGCTCTGGAAGAGTGGCCTAATTGCTTTCCTCTGGAAACAGTCAGGAGACATTTCTCTCTGCACCACCCTGCCTGGCAAACAATAACCGCAGATTCTTGGGTGCAGAATATCATAGCTAGAGGTTATCCCATACCATTCAATACTTACCCAAAGGCATCAAAACAAATTCCTAATGTAACACCCAGTCAAAGGGAAGCAGCAGCTTAAGAGATAACAAAGCTGTCTCAAAAAAAGAGTCATCCAAGCTCAAGGTTCTTTTTAGTGCCAAAAACAGAAAGGGGACTCAAGACCAATTTTGGATCTCAGCATTCTGAACAAATTTGTCAATCAAACAAAATTCCAGATGGTCACAATTCAGTCTGTCCTACCCTTCCTGGAGAAAGACAATTGGATGTGCTCAGTAGATCTTCAGGATATATATTACCACATAAAAATGGACAAACGCTCCAGAAGATTTCTCCGCTTCCGGCTGGAAGACAATCATTACCAAATCTGGGTGCTGCCCTTTGGACTCTGTACAGCCCGCAGAGTGTTCAACAAATGCATGTCTGTGGTAACAGCTCACTTGAGACTGCAAGGATTCCAAATGTTTCCGTACTTTGATGATTGGCTCCTTATCTCCCCCACCAGGCATCTACTGGCTACAGCCTTAAACTACACTCTAAAACTAGCAGAATACCTAGGAATCTCTATAAACAGGGAGAAATGCAAGTTGACTCCTTCTCAAACCTTGGAATTTATAGGAACAACTTTCAGTACCCAGTCTTGCATAGTCTCCCTTCCAGATCACAGATTAGAAAGACTGAGGTTCCAACTCCGGGTGATACTCTCTCAAGACAAAGTTCCAGCTCGAGCTGTCATTCAACTTCTAGGTTCAGTGGCAGCATCAATTACAATAGTTCCTCTAGCAAGACTACATATGAGTCTTCTTCAATGGCTCCTACTAACACAGTGGTCCCCTTCGCATCATCCTGTGTCCTTTCAGATCCGCATAACAAAGCGATGCAAACAAGAATTACCTTGGTGGATGAAGCCAGAAAAAGACCTATGGAGTCGTCCTTTCTCTCCATCTCAACCCAAGGCTATAGTGACCATGGACTCTTACCTTATAGGGTGGGTGGGGGGCACTTTCAGGAAAGACGGTCCAAGGCACTTGGTCAACCATGGAGGCCAACCTACATATTTATGTTCTAGTACTGAGGGCAATGTTTCTAGCATTGTGCGCATTCCAGTCTGCCAATTGCTATCCAGTCCGACAACATGTCAGTGGTCTGGTACATCAACAAACAAGGGGAAACCAAGTCCTACCTGTTGTGTCGAGAAGCCATGAGAATTTGGCAATGGGTGATAGCTTCCAGCCACTTTCTGATAGCAATGCACATTCCCAGGAATTCCAGCATGATTGCAGACAAATTGAGCAGATGTATCCTCCTGCCTCATGAGTGGTCCCTCAATTCAGCCATAGCGGCGAAGATCTTCAGCTGCTGGGGCCAGCCTTTCTGTGACCTATTTATCTCTCCAGCAAATTGCAAATGCAGCAGCTACTTTGCCCTAATTTCCCCGCAGGGGGAGTCCCCAAGGGACACACTAATACACGATTGGCCCACGGGACTTCTGTATGCTTTCCCTTTCCTTCCCCTGATCCCACAATTTCTAAAGAAGGCGTTTCAGCTGAGAAGCAGAATAATCCTCATTGCACCCTACTGACCCCGACAAGTATGGTTTCCCTTCCTTTGGCCTCACCTAGTATGCCAACCATGGATTCTGGATCCAACTCGGGAATTGATCTCGCACCCGCAGGGGTTGATCCACCCAAGCATATCCAGTCTCAAGCTGACAGCTTGGTTTCTCCACTTCCAGTAATTGCCAGGAATAATAACCTTACCTCCCCGATATGTAGCATTCTTCTGGCTTTACATAAACCATCCACCAGGAAAATCACTCTTAGCAAGTGGAAGAGATTCCTTATTTGGTCTTGACAGAGAGGACTAGACTCTTGCTCATCTCCTGTTAGTGTGGTTTTGGATTATCTGTCAGGTCTTCTTCATGCAGGAGCAGCAGCCTCCACCATTCAAGTACATTTGGCTGCTATCTCAAACTTCCATAATGGATTCCAAGACTCCTCCTTAATCTCCTTTCGTCTCTGTAAAACCTTCTTGAAAGGGGTCTCGCATATCAGACCACCCTTCAAAGAGCCGATCAAACCTTGGAGTTTAACACTAGTACTGCAGTCCATGACACGATCACTTTTTGGGCCTGCTGCCACTTGCAATGTAAAGTTCTTATCCTGGAAATCACTATTTTTAGTAGCCATCACCTCAGCAAGACGCATATCTGAGCTTCAGGCCTTGTGCATAAAACGCCCTTACATGGTTTTAAATAAGGACAGAGTATCACTCCAGACTTAACCCTTCCTTTTTGCCCAAAGTTATTTCACATTTGACAGTTAACCAGACAGTTGACCTACCAGTCTTTTTTCCTAACTACTCAAATAAAGGAGAATACTGCCTTCATTTGCTGGATGTACATAGACAATTACGATTTTATCTCTACAGAAGTAAATCAGTACATAAATCAGACCAGTTGTTTGTTTCCTATTCACGTCCTAAATTGTGAAACTCTGTTTCTAAAGTGACCTGGTTGAGAAATTGTATATCCTTTGTCTACCAACATAATCTACAAGCAAGGTCAAAGCACACTCCACCAGATCATTGGCGACTTCTGTTGCTTTTCACTCAAAGGCTTCAGTGGATGATATCTGTGCAGCTACAACTTGGGCTACCCCTCATACCTTTATCACTCATAACAAATTGAATTTGGTCTCCAGAGGGAGAGCATCCTGTGGTTCAATGGTACTCAGGAACATCCTTCCATAAGGGCCTCCCAGGACATAAAAGTAGCTAGGGACTCTGTCCCATCAGTAAGGAATGAATGAAGATTAACAACATCAGATTAAGAAGTTATGTTCTTACCATAATGTTTCATCTGTGTTGTTCATCTTCATTCATTCATTACGTCCCACCCTCCTTCCCCCTCCAAGGGGCTTCTGAAGGTTCGGATATGGTCCAAATCCTGCATTAGGGGACCTGATCAGAAAAAGCCTGTGCTTTCTTTATCACGGGCAAACCTGATCTGAGGTAACAGGGAGAGGGGCACTATGGGTAAAGCTTAGCTCAAGAGTTTTTTGGCTGGCACGAGCTTGTTATAAGGCCAACTCGGTTCTGTGGATGGAACAGACACCCATTAATGAATGAATGAAGATGAACACCACAGATGGAACATTATGGTAAGAACATAACTTTTTATTACTAGGGCAGAGGTCCCTTGCTGGATAGTAGTAGTGCAGGGCATTTTTCTGGATGATGAATGAGTCTGTGTGCTGTATTAAGTTGCGAATATGTTGAGTAGTTGTGTTGTTCAACCCAGTTTAATTGCTTTAAGGTATGACAATGGTGGGTCTTATGAGGGAGATTGGTGGCAAATTTAGCTGCTTAATTGTAGCGAGAGACAAGTTTCTTTCTTTGAGTATTGTTTAAATTTGTTAGGATTGGAGCAGTGTATAAGGGAGTCGGCAATAAGAAGGTGGTGGCTAAAGTTTCCCTTCCAGTATCTGTAAGGAACCCATTCATCCTATAAAGGGAGCCTAGTTTCTGGTGAGTAGATTTAATGGTGTGCAGTGTATGCTGGTCATATTTGAGACTGTCATCTGTTATAACTCCTAGAAGTTTACTGTCAGTTACAGTTTCAATGACAATATTATTTGCTGACTTAATGGGAAAATTGCTTTTGATTTTGGCAACTTATTTAGGTAAAAACCATTAACTTAATTTTCCTGGGGTTGAGTAGGAGGTTTGATTGAGCTAGGTTTCTACAGAGAAGAAAGATTTTTGGGTAATGTCTTGGAGCTTATTTATTGTTGAGGCTGCACATATTAATGTTGAATCCTCTACGTACTGAACTAAACTAGCATGGTGAGTGGAGGTGTGGAGCTCATTAATAAGTATATTAAATAGGAGAGATTAATCACTGCTGCAGTAGCCTAGTTGGCTGTGTTCTCAGTACCTTCCAGATGTCAAAAATGAAATTTTGACTTCTCCCATCATGCTTATTTCCTGGGGAAGTTTAGCAGCAATAGTTATTAAAATAGTAAAATCGAAATAAATAAGTTTTTCCCAGAAGAAAATAGAGTAAAAAGTACATTTTATCACTTTTCCAGCCCCCCAAAAGTAAGATAATCCGTTTCTCCACAGAAGAGTACCACAAAAGTAAAGAAGTGCACTGCTGTTTAAAAGTGCATAAAAGTCACAAGATAGTCAACAAAACATTTTTATAGCTTATAAGTGCTTACTTTTTCTTTAGAAGATGTTTTTTGAAGTAAAACAGTAATGTGACTGTAAAGCCTTTCCCCTGAAGGGAATTTGTCTAGTAATGGAACAGCATTAGCTGACTGTTAATCATCGAAAGCCAACAGAGCTGCACTCTTCTCGACTGCATGAAAGCTCTGAAGGACTTGGCACCAAAACCTGACGTTTTAGTCAGCTCGGCTTGAGCAGACTAATGGTTTGGCAATGTGGAAGGTGCCCTGAAGCTTTAGAAGCTGGCTGTTATATCCAATGCAGGATATAACCCATATAGCTAAGGCCAGTGCAGCAGTGGTCATTCAAACATTTACTGTTATAATAAGTTTACTTACACAGCTATGCGTTGCATCTTTATAAGACCCTTGCTACTCAAGCTAATCCTTCAAAACCAGATAGCTCTGTAGTGAGGCCAACCTTGGTTTTTACCTTGAATCATCAAGAAGTATTCATCCCTTCTCCTCCCAGGAAAAAAATACCCAGAATTTCTTATTTGTCTTCCTCGTCTAGGTTAAGAGGTCAGACAGAAAACTATGAAGCCCTTTGTTAAGCAGGTTCCTATCAAGACTGTCAAGAAGGCTGATTTCACTTATCTCTTTTTCCAAGGCACAACGTTTGTGAATTTTATCAGATACTGGATTTAACACAGAAACAAGTCTAACTAAGCAGTAAAAGCTTTTGATCCTCAAACCTTCAGTGTCAAGGCAAGTTCCAGCCTCTGTCATTATAGATTTGTTGTTAATGTAGGCTTACAGTATATTTTCTTAAGGCCAAGGCAAGGCTTTATGGTACCCTGATCCCAACTGTTTGTTGTGGGAACAGAGAGTAGACTTTTCTGTTCTCCAAAACTCAGGACATAACATTATCCTCACTGTTTCCACAGTTCTTGGTGTTGGTACCAGCCATGCCAGTACTGACCTTTGCGCTGTCTGCATTGGATTGAGGCTTTGAAATCTGTCTTGGTTTCAACTGTCTGTATTTGGATGTTTTTGACCTTTACTTTCCAGTCAATATTTGCTGCCATCAAGTTTCCTGGCCTTGATGTTTGGGGGGGGGGGGGGTCAGTGTTTGTACTGTGGGCATTTGTAACTACAAAAGCTCCTATTTTTTCAGCTGTAATGCTTCTGACCTTGACAGTAGTGTTAATATCAACCTAGTAGCCATTGTTGCTGTGATACCTTTGATTCTGTGCCCCAACATTGCCATTACCAGCACAACGATTCTTGACTAAGAATTTAGCCTTGCAACCAGTTGTATAACAGAAACCAGGGACCCAGGGCTTTCTGCAGCTTTGTGAGATACCTTCAGCTTACAAGCAGCAGTCTTATTCATTCTAGAGATTCCCTTCCAAATATTTTCTATCAGAAATTGAATCACCTGCTACAGTTCTTGATGAGGAGGAACATGCAAATTCACCAGCATCCCCAGTCTGATAACCACAAGTTTAGGAAAGCCTTGGAAATAATGGCTTGGGGGTGGCCCACAGAGCCATTGTCCTCCCCATAGTGAGTGCTGCATGTCTTCAGATCTGTCTAGCAAGTCTTCTGGGTGGTGCCTTATGGGGGAGACCGGCTACAGTAAGTCCAGTAACAAGATAAATAGAGCATATCTTTGACCTCCCAGGACGTGGAGTTTTTTTTTTTTTTTTTTTGGACAAAACAAATGCATTATTTTCTGAATCTCCTCTTAAAAGAGCAGCAGCACCATAGGTATCAATGGTTTACACACCAAATAAAGCATCAAAGCAGTGGACTAAATGAGTATATATGTTCATCAATTTTCACTAAGGGCATTTAATCGCTTGGCCCACATGGTGGGTTTCCAGAGAGAAATCTCAGACAGACTGCACCAGTCAGTTGCTCAGTTACCAGACATACTTACTAAGGACTAACTAATTTTTCAGTTAGCATCAGGTTCAGCTATGGCCAGCCTCATGATGCATGTGTCTTATAACACAGCCGAGGGTTCTGCTAGGGCCATGGGATCTGATATAGACTTTTTCCAGCATGTTTGGCTTCGTTTAACTGACTTCACTGAGGACACAAAGGTGACGATTATTAATTTCCCATTCCAAACGCAATGTTTGAGCCCAAAGTTAAGACACATCTTCAGAGAGAAGAAGGAGGGGAATGCTGATAGCTGTACATATTAAAT
This sequence comes from Protopterus annectens, assembly GCF_019279795.1. Lineage (NCBI taxonomy): Eukaryota > Metazoa > Chordata > Ceratodontiformes > Protopteridae > Protopterus > Protopterus annectens. Next base: position 1,346,913,292 of record NC_056728.1, read on the forward strand.
TATGCATGTCTTATTGTAAATTTTAAAGGATGCAGGGTAGCCAACATCAAATGTAGTTTAGACAAGGCATGTATCAACAGAAACATGTAGAAAACCCCTAATTCCCAGTGTAATTTTCACTGAGGTCTTGGGCCCAGAGGGAAGGGTCCTAAGAAATCATTGGGCAACCACAGGTCACCTATGGTTGATCATAAGCAGCCTTGAAATCATTTGAGGATATTGTTATCTCTTCCTCCATTTGTGCCTGGAAGTCCAACCCCTATTAAAATAAGTGACAAGGTAGCAGGTTTTAAAACTCCTTTGCAAAAGAGTTATTCAGGATGTCCTACCAGATCAGAAAGGGGCTGAATTTACTCGGGCTGTCTGTAGTGCCAAAAAAACAAAGGGCCTAAGGGCAGTATCACATCTAAGTGCCTAAATGCATATATTCCAAAACAAACCTTTTATATGACCTTGGTGTATTCATGCCTTCTTTGTCTAGCACACAGAGACTGGATGCGCTGTTTCAACCTCCAAGGTCACTTCATCAAAATTACCAAAGATTTCAGGAGATTTCCATGTTTCCAAGTCTGAGCCAGTCATTAACTGTTCTAGACCCTCTCATTTGGCCTCCCCTCAGTGTTCACCAAATGCACATCTGCAGAAGTAGCTTACCACTGGATGCAGGGAGCTAAGGTATTCCCTTACATGGATGGCTGACTGCTGGCTGCTTCCTCCATTCAAGATCTTGTAACAATATAGGAGTCTCTGACTTCATTATTCTACTCTCTAGGAATAACAGTAAATCCTGCAAAGTCATAACTAATGTCTTTATCACTATTCACATTTGTCAGATGCAACCTGGATACCCAGTAATGCAGGGCATGCCCTCCCATAGACAAGATCCAGTCTCTTCAAAGTGAAACATTGACCCTTCTCAGACTATCAAATCCTTGGCCTATCTTTGTCTCAAGTAGCTGGGTCTTAATGGCAGCAGCTTCTCCCATGTACTGTCATGCCAGACACCATATCAGAATTCTACAGTGAACCTTAAGAGTCCACACTGTGGATTCTGTATCACACCAGATCCACATCTTCAGAGGTTGTAAGCATCACTTGCAATGGTGGATGGCTTTTGCTATTTACTCTTCTAGATGTCAACTCCATCAGTTATAGTCACCACAGATGTGTCAGCAGTGGGATGGAGATTTTAATAGGTGACTACTTCAAGATGCCTGAACAGCTTCTGAATTATCCTATCACAGATGCATCTTGTGGAGGACAGCAGCTCTTATGACCTTTCAGTCCTTCCATGACTTTCTTCATTAAGGAGTTAGTGCTATACATTTCATCAGCATGGACATAATGTAGTACTCCAAAAGATGAGGGGGAGCAGGACCTGTTTTTCCCTATATCTGGAGGTATTGAGGGTTCTATGAACTCTGTTGAGCATCCACTTTCAAAATGCATATCAGATCCCTGAGGAGTCCATCTCTCTGGCAGTTATATTTAATATTTGTTTGCTAAAGTGCCATCAGTGCTTCCTTATTTCTTCAGTATTGCAGAGAATTTTCCACTACTGGAGGATGTTGTGCAGTAGTCAAATTTATCTCCTGAATCAAGAGCAAAGTTTAGTACCTTTTTCTTCCTCATCTTGATATCAGATACACCTGTGAAGGATGCATTTCTCATAAATAACCACAGGACTCTTTGGCACCCCCCCCCCCATTTTCTCTGATAATGAGTTTTTAATTCAAACGTTAAAATCTCACAGATTAAGGTGATTTTCTTAGTTCCAAATTGGTGCTAGCAAATGTGATTCTTCCAGATTTGGCAGACTTGAAATATCTTTCTTGGAATACTTTTTTTTGTATGGCAGGTATATCATGTAGGAAGATCCCAGAATTGCAAGCTTTGTCTGTTGAAATCCCCTTTCAGATTTTTATAAAGATAAAGCATTTATATATACTAATTCCTCCTTTTATGCCTATAGTAGTTAGTGAGTTAAATCTTAACCACAACCTTCACCTGCCAGTCTTTTACATGTCATGCTGTAATTCTGAAGAATACCCCCATGCATTGCATGCATGTTATTCACTTAGATTTTATGTTGCAAGAACAAAGGATGTTATGTTGTCCTATCGCGCCTTCATTCTTACAATGATGGGTTCGGAGCCGATTCTCGGCTCCGACTCGGCCGAATACATAGCTGAAAGTCTCAAACCTGGCTCGTGGCAAGAAGGTATCCCACAATGCAGTGGTGTAATTCCCCAGATCTCGTTTGCCACTTTACAAGGTTGGATGCGCTCATCTTGGCCGTGGCTAAGTTGTGACAAATTTTCTCTTATTTTTCCTCTATACTGTTGTATTTGATAATAGATAGCTTACTATTTAGTTATATTGAAATCGTTGTGCATTTTATTGCATTACAGTTAAATAGTTAAAGTTTTATCCCCTTTGGCATGGCTTTTGCCGTCGCTTTGTAGGCCTACTTGTATCCCTTGTAGTGGTTGTTGTTTCTGTCTATTTAGTTTATTAGTAGCTTGTTTAAGTTAGAGAGCTATTAGCCCGTTTAAGTTAGAGGGCTTGTAGTTAATTGTTGTTTTGTCTGGGACCGTTAGAGTTAGAGGCCCTATTTTTTTCTACCTGGTTGTCTGTTTCCTTGTGTTTCCCATAGTTACTATTCAATGTAGCTTTAACAGTTCAATAGTCCAGTAGCTAAATTTTCTTGTTGTTTTTGTGGTCTTATCTTAATTATGTCCAAAGACCCAAAAGAGAGGGAACATAAGCCTTTGGGCTTTAAAAAATGCCAGAAGTGCTCACAAAAAATGTCCATCACAGATGGACATGTTATATGTGTTTATTGCCTTGGTGCTATTCACCTACAAGAAGACTGCACCTTTTGTTATTCTTTCAGTGCAGGGGTACTTCAAGAAAGGAGAAACAAATTGATCCTGAAAGGGCTCTTAAAGCCAACTTTTAAGGAAGCTATCCATAGTTCTTCTTCCTCTTCTCCTTCTTCCAAAAAGGAAAATTCCCAGAAAAGACATTCACCTGCAGCATTGGTTAAGTCGGAGCCACCAGTCAAGCTACCAAAAATCTCTAAGGCCACTACCTCCTCGGCTCCACAATCCTCGGAGCTGTCGGAGGTCATATTAGTTGACAAACCTAGTACTTCGGCTCCAAAGTCCTCTGAGCCGCAAGATACCTCTACTCGGAGCCAGTCCATGGATATTTCACCGGTTTCTCTGACACTGAGATCTCCAATTCCGCACCGGTCTCCATCTCTATCTTCCAGGTCCACCAGGAGCTTATCGGACGATGATGTGGAACAGGTGGTGCGCAGACTCCTGAAGTCGCTGGCGCTGACTAAATTATTCTCGGCTCCCACCCATTTGGTCTCGGACCCTACTGTACCAATTATACCCACTGTTGTTTCTCCTCTGAGCCAAGCTGTACCTTCGGAGCCAGAGTGCTTGGTACCGCTTACTGTAGACCCATCGGTTCCGAGACCCCCTTCAGTGTTCACGGAGCCGACTTCTGCTCGAACTCTCTCGTTGCCGTTCGGAGAGTCTGGGAGCCGGGGTTCCCCAATCGGCCCCGGGGGAGGGATTCTCAGTCCTGATCTTCGGTGCCGAGTCTACTCCTTGGAGCATCGGCCCAGGTTAGCTTGGCTCCCATATCGGCCTTGGGTCCGATCTCGTTGGTTCTGGTGCCTTCCTCTGTCTCCTCGGAGCTGAGGGAGTCTTCAGACCCGGTGGGATCCACCTTTGAGCTGAAGAGGAGTGTGTTGTCTACCCATTCAGCACCATAGATGGATATTAGCACTCATCCCCCTAAGGCACCAGCTACTGGCTTGGCACCACCCATTCCACAGGCCAGCAGAGATCCAGAGCCACAGGATCCTCCAATGGGCGAACCCCTCTCTTCCAAGGCCTCCCCAGAATATCCTTCTGAGGAGCCATCTCGGAAGAGAACTTGCAAGAGGAAGGACGTAGTCTCACCAGATGAGTCCGTCACTTCAGACACTGACCTCGATGAGTCAGAAGGGTCCCCACAGTCGTCCTCTGATGATATCTCATTTGCAGGTATTCTAGAGATCCTGAAGCAGAGATATGGCTGTCAGGCCACCACCCCTTCTGATGAGGAGTCAGTGTACCTGAAGGCTTTTGGGTCTCAATCTTCAGCCTCCTGGGTGTCTCCACCTTTCGATGAGCTAATGGACCTGGTCAGTCGAAAGGCATGGGAGTCATCTGACACAATGGAACCAGTCCCTCTAAGGCCAAACAAATTCTTGTCAGCTCCTTCGGGAAAGGATTTCCTCACTAAGGGGGTACCTGCAGATGCTATGATGGTGGCAACAGCCACCAAGAAGGAACTTTCAGAGACTTCCTCATCTGTTCATAAAGACTCTCGAATGATGGACAGGTACAGGAAGTGACATTCTCACTATGATCACTGAACTACCCATCTCACTTTACAAGGCTACAAAGAAATTTCCTGAAAGAGCTAGGAGATGCTCTACAAGGTACATTAGCTGCGGGGGTGAATGAGAAGGTCTCCTCCCAGCTGTCCACCTTAAATTCCATTGTCATCTCCTCCATGAGGCTTGTATCCTACTCAGCAGATGGGAGTGAGCAGGGCAGCGGGTTCCGGAGTTTCCCTTATGAGACACTCCTGGATGCGCTTGTGCAATTTTGTGGAGCCCTTTAAGTCTACTTTTACTAACGCCCCTTTTGATGGTTCTGAAAAACACAGATAATGGGCTCCTCCACTAAAAGTGCTGCCAAAAGAATCCAAGTTGAATAAACTAAAATGTAAGGCAAGTACTTACATTTTATATCCGCTCCCAGTCTAAGATAAAGCCCCAGCATTAAATTATGTTGTCCCTTTAAAACCAGCTCTAGCAAAAAGGAGGGTAAATTATTGATTCTCATTGGCAATTAGTAACTTTATCATCTGATGAAGGGATTTACCCTAAAATGCTTATGATACTGTTTTATTTTTTATAATTTTTATTGTTTTAATAAAGTGAAGTTGCTTCATTCACAGAGTGGTAGTACTTGCCTTACATTTTGGTTTATTCAACTTTTGATGGTTCCTCACTTTTTGGACCCAAAGTAAAAGACGCTCTAACCTGGTGCGATCAGGAAGGAAAAACACTGTCTGCTGTTGGAGTACATTTTTCTGTACTTTCAAGACCTTATCCTAAAGGCCAGAAGAGTGGGAAAATGTGGTTCAAAAGATCCCAGAGAGTTTTCCAGGATGCACGGGGTGATTCCTTTTGCAGGGGGAGGCAATAATGGTAGACGCCACCCCAGAGGCAGAGGGGGCCCGCAGACGCCCTTATCAGCACTCCTGAAAGGAGGCCCAACTGGTCTACTCTGGAGGCAGTCGGGGGATGTTTATCCTTGTACCCAGAAGCCTGGCAAACTATCACAAAAGACAAATGGGTACTAAAAATAATATCCAGAGGATACGCCATCCCATTTTCCAATCCTGTTCCACAGACCAGAACAATCCCAGATGTTCCACCCAATCTAAGGGAGCAAGCAACTGTAGAGATTCAAAAGTTACTGCACAAAAAGAGTCATCCAAGAAGTCCCTGCAGACCAAATAGGATTCAGAACTTACTCAAGATTCTTTTTGGTGCCAAAAAGAACAGGGGACTGAAGGCCCATATTAGACCTAAGCAAATTAAACAAATCTGTCAAGATGTCAAAGTTCCGAATGGTGTCACACTGCAGTCTATACTTCCCTTTTTAGGGAAAGACGATTGGATGTGCTCAATAGACCTTCAAGATGCTTACTACCACATAAAAATGGACAGGACATCAAGAATGTACTTCCGGCCGGGAGCCAGTCATTACCAGTTCCGAGCTCTGCCCTTTGGTCTCACTACAGCCCCCAGAGTGTTCATCAAATGCATGGCAGTAGTCACGGCTCACCTGAGGTGTCTAGGATTCAGAGTGTTTCCCTATCTAGAAGACTGGCTCCTATCTGCCACCACCAAACATTTATTTATTTATTTATTTATTTTATTTTATTTTATTTTACATTTGTTAACCGGGCTAGTCTGGCTGGATACATGTCCATTTTCAGCAGAGGCCCGAGGAGAAAAGCTCCACTATCATACTATAAACTTTACAGTTCAAAACAATCAAAGAATCAAAAACAATCAAACAATGACAAAAAGCAAACAACAATTGAATATACAGTGTAAAATATGAAAGCAGGTAAAGGAACGGTTATTATGTAGTTTAAAAAAAATGCAGAAATGAAGTATGCACAAAGTGGAAAAGTACAAGTTGTGCCTGGCACTAGTATTAAGGACATAGCCTAGCATAGGAGTAGCCAGTAAGTGAGTAAGAGAAGAGAAGGTGACCAAAATGTAGTGATAAAGCACGAGGTAGGAGGATATAGGAAGTGTGAAAAAAGAAGCAAGAGAAAGAAAACAGATGGTCAGAAGGGAAATCAATCAGAAGTTAAGAATAATCAGTAGAAGTGAAGGAGGGGACTGGAGAGGGTAAAATCTTTGCTGAGCTCAGTCAGGATTGGAGCATGGGCATAGCCAGTGATTTTGTAAATGATTTCTAATCTGTTTTTTGAAAAGGTGAGATGAGCCTAGGGAGGTCAGTTCTCTGGGAAGTTTATTCCAATATGATCCAACAGTGTTTGCAAATAAGGAGTCACCTGCTTTATTATGAGATTTGAGAGTAGTTACTAGAAGCTTGTTGGCTGAGCAAAGTGTAGTAAGATTTTTATAAGGTGTGATGAGGTTATTCAGTATGGGTGTATTGGAGGGGTAATGTAGAATTTTAAAAGTGATGACTAATTGCTGCAGGAGTATTAGGTTTGGAAGTTCTAGCCAGTTAAGTTTTTTTAAGTTAAGACAGTGATGAGTACGGAATGGGGAGCCTGTGGCAAATCTGGCAATACTATGGTAGGCTGAATTAAGTTTCTGAAGGTTAGCTTTAGAAATGTTGATAAAAGATGGAGAGGCATACAGTAGTGTAGAGATGAGGTGAGTTTGGGCAAGAGACACTCGGGATGTGGCAGTAAGAAAGGGCTTAAGTCCGTAGAGGGCGCCTATTTTTTTATTAACTGTCTTGATAGTTAAATCAATGTGATAGTCAAAGTTTAGCTGATTGTCTATGGTAACGCCTAGTAGTTTTGTGGAATGGTCAGGTTTAATGATAGTGCCATTGCAGGACACGATGGAAAAAGAGATTGGGGTGGATTTAAGGGTTGGGTTGAAAAGTAGAAGTTTGGTTTTTTTGGGATTTAGGAGGAGACAGATATGTTGGAACCATTTTTCTGCTGCTGTAAAGACCATTTGGGTAGAGGAGTGGAGTTCTACTGGGGATGGAGCAGAGCAGATGAGAGTTGAATCATCAGCATACTGTATACAAGTGGATGTAGGGAGGGAAGTGGGCAGGTTATTTATGAATATTGAGAAAAGGAGGGGACCTAAGATGGATCCTTGTGGGACGCCAATATTAACTGGGAGCTGAGTGGATAGATGGTTGTCCCAGAGGACTGCTTGTTTTCTGTTTGTCAAGTACGAGTCAAACCACTGTAGTGCTAGTGAATCAAGTGAGAGGGATTTTAAAGTATGTAGGAGAAGTTGATGGTTGACCATATCGAATGCTTTCGAGAGGTCCAGGAATAGTGCAGAGGAGAAAAGGTTGTTATTGCGATTTTTGTTGATTATGTCAGTGAAGGAGAGAAGGGCAGTAGAAGTACTATGGTAGGGCCTAAAACCATGTTGTGAGTCTACAAGTAAGTTGTTATGCAAGAGATGATGTAAGAGTTGATGGTGTATGCAGCGTTCCATTATTTTAGATAGTGGAGATAGAAAGGCAATAGGCCGAAAATTGGAGAGTTCGTTAGAGTTACCTCCTTTATGGAGGGGAATGATATGGGAGATTTTCCAACAGGATGGGATTTTGGATTCGGTTATAGTTCTGTTTATTAAGATGGAGACTGGGTAGGCTAGTTCGGTTGCAGCTAGTTGAAGATATTCAGCTGGTAGCTTGTCAGCAGAAGGGGTGCAAGGTTTAAGTTTAGAGAGTAACTTACGTATATAGGTTGTGGAGACTGTATTAAACTTTAGCATGGGGGTGCTGTTTTGGGTGGAGGTTATTTGGAGGGAAAGGGGGGGGAGTCATGGTGTTTGCTAGAGAGGCGACTGTTTGAGAGAAGAAGTTATTGAAAGTGTTGGCTATTATATTAGGTTGGGTCTGAGCTAGGCTAGCTGGTGTAGGTGTTTTGGTCTTCCCTGGATGGAGCAGTTTATTTATTCCTGACCAAAATTGTTTGGGGTTTTGGTTTTGATTTTGTTGATAATGAAAGTAATAGTTTTTTTTATCCAGATAGGTGAGTTTCTTTGTTGTGTTTCTCAGGTGTTTGAAGTTTTGATGGTCAGTAGGGTTTTTAGTGGACCTCCATTTTGTCCATAATTTATTTCTAGCTCGCATTGTTTGTTTAGTCTTTTTGGAGAGCCATGGGGCTGCCTTGGAGCCTAGTCTAATTAAACGAGATGGGGCATGATGCTGGAGAATTTGTAGGAAGGTATTGTTGAAATGGGTAACTGCTTCATCTATTGGGAGGTGTTTTAGAGTTGACCAGTTATATTCTTTGAGTTCATTACGAAAGGATGCTAGGTTAAAATTCGTTTTGTTATGTACAGTACGATAGGTAGCTTGCTTGGGATTGTTGTATTTTTGTTTAGTGATATAGGTAAGGAGATGGTCGCTGATATTGTCAGGGAGTATTCCAGTTTTATAAGAGAGGGGATTGTTGTTAATCAGTATCCAATCTAGAATGGTTTGTTTGTGGGTTGATTTGTGCATTCTAGTAGGGGAGTTAATGGTTTGATGAAAGTTAAAGAGATTAAGGTGAATGGTGGGTTTGGGAGATATGCAGGAGTTCCAGTCAATATTAAAGTCTCCTAAGATTATGGTTTCCTGAGGAAAGCTACAGGAGACCCAGCTTAGGATATTTTCTAGTGTGTTGACTCCAACAAGCCAGGGATCTATCTTTGGACATTTGCAATCAGCTGGGTATTACAGTCAACTTTCAAAAATCTGCCTTGTTGCCTTGTCAACATATTACATTTATTATAGGTGCAGATCTAGACACCTCCTCTACGGTAGCACGTCTTCCAACAGAAAGAGTTGTAGCACTCAGGCAGCAGATACTTCACCTCCTTCCCAAGCCCAAAGTGAAACAAAGATAATTCTAAGATTACTAGGAACAATGTCTTCCATGATTACACTGGTCCTTCTTGCCAGAATGCACATGAGGATCCTTCAGTGGCTGTTGTTCTCCCAATGGTCACTTCAAGCTCACCTGATCAGAATAATGGAATCATGCAAGAACGACTTAAGATGATGGATACACTCCACTCATGTGACCATAGAGAGACCCTTTGTTCCACAACATTCCATAGCTACGGTGACCACAGATGCGTCCCAGATATGGTGGGGGGCATTATCTGGGAAGAACAGTCCAAGGTACGTGGCAAGAACATGAGGCTCACTTGCATATAGATGTCATAGAGATGAGAGCAGTGCTTCTTGCGTTGCATGCACTTCACAACTCTCTCCCTCTAGGGACAAAATTGCGATACAGTCGGACAATATGTCTGTGGTTTGGTACATAAACAAGCAGGGGAGAACCAGATCTTACCCCCTTTGTCGAGAGGCCCTAAGAGTTTGGCAATGGGCAGTTTCTTCCCAGCGCTTTCTAATGGCAACGCACATTCCGGGGAAATCCAATGTGATAGCAGACAAGCTGAGCAGAGCAATTTTAATGCCTCACGAGTGGTCTCTCCATCAGAATGTAGCAGAAATGATTTTCCGAACATGGGGTCAGCCTTGCTGAGATCTCTTTGCCACTCCCATGAATGCCAGGTGCAGTATCTACTTTACCCTAATCCCCCCCTCCGGGGGAGACACCGAAAGACGCACTTGCTCACGATTGGCCCTCGGGACTTCTGTATGCTTTTCCTCTATTTCCTCTCATACCCAGAGTCATTCAGAAAGCACAGTACTCAGGGAAACAGGATAATTTTCATTACCCCTTACTGGCCTTGTCAAGTTTGGTTCCCCTTCCTTTGGCCTCATCTTCAGGAGAAGCCTTGGACTCTGGACCCAGTTCCAGATCTGCTGACTCATATGTCAGGGGAGCTTCATCCTTCTCTCCACACCCTAAAATTGACAGCTTGGCTGCTCCACTTCCCAATTTAGTCAGGCTTCACACTTTCACTCCTATAGTTAAACGTATCTTAATGTCCTCTCCTAAAGCTTCCACTAGAAAACTGTATTCTAGCAAATGGAAAAGGTTTTCTTTTTGGGCTCAAAACAGGAACATTGATCCCTTTTCTGCATCTATCCATTCTATTTTGGAATTTTTGGCGGTACTCTTCCAGCAAGGTTCAGCTGCAGCAACCACCAGGATTCAACTCGCTGCAATATCAAATTTCCACATCGGTGATTCTATCTCCAACTTAATGTCACACAGGTTGTGTAGAGCCGTCTTAACAGGTGCCTCCTTATTAAGACCTCCCTTTAAGGAACCCCTTTCTCCTTGGGATTTAAATTTTGTTCTGTCTCATCTCATGTTACCACCTTTTGAGCCCCCATCTTCAGACCTCAAGTTCCTTTCCTGGAAGACCTTGTTTCTAGTGGCTATAACATCTGCTAGAAGAGTATCAGAGTTGCAAGCTCTTTCTATTAAACTGTCATATTTGATTTTTCATAAGGATAGGGTATCCTTGCGAACTCGAACTAATCCAGCTTTCCTACCCAAAGTCTCTTCTCCAAATAACATAAATCAATCTATAGAGCTTCCAGTGTTCTTTCCTAATCATAGCAACAAGTCAGAATACAAATTACATCAACTAGACGTGCATAGTCAGATTCTATTTGCATAGGACCAAAGATTTTAGAAAATCTGATCAATTATTTGTATCCTTTTCTGATGAGAAAAAGGGCAGCTCAGTTTCTAAAACTTACTCTTTCCAATTGGCTTTCTAACTGTATTACATTCATCTATACCTCAAATCACAGAGATTTAACTTTCAAAGTGAAGGCTAATTTCACTAGAGCAATGGCTACGTCATCTGCCTTTCAAGCCAGAATTCCCATGGATAATATTTGTGCAGTAGCTACTTGGACCACTCCACATACCTTTATCACACATTACAAAGTGGACTTGGCCTCCAGGGACAGGGCCTCCTTTGGTTTCACGGTGCTTAAAGGTGTACTCCCGTGAGCCAGCCAGGGTAAAGGTGCTAGGGATGCTGTCCCATCATTGTAAGAATGAAGGCGGCGAGATAGGACAACATAACATAAAGAAGCTATGTACTCGCCATAACGTTCTATGTGTGTTGTCCATCTCGACGTTCATTCTTACGAACCCTCCCTCCTTCCCCCTTCCAAAGATTCCTTGTGTACCTGGTAGACGTTTTTACTACTTTCAGGAGTTCTTTGTTTCAGTTTGTTTCTCCTTCTACTGGGTGTAGCATATATTTGTGTGTGTGTGTGTGTGTGTGTGTATATATATATATATATATATATATATATATATATATATATATATATATATATACAATAGTGTACATTTCATTCAGTAGTAGCAGCAATCAAAATCTGGGGAATTACACCACTGCATTGTGGTATACCTCCTTGCCACAAGCTAGGTTTGAGACTTTCAGCTATGTATTCGGCAGAGTTGGAGTCGAGAATCGGCTCCGAACCCATCATTGTAAGAATGAACGGCGAGATGGACAACAAACAAGGAATGTTATGGTGAGTACATAACAACTTTTATATGTAATGACAGTCTATGTTTTTTCCTTTTACAGAAAAATAATCTGGCTAGAACGTTTTAAAAACATTACACCTGGTTTCTGGTTTTCTGAATGTGTTAATTTTTGCTGTTTAACTCATGTAGCTTAAATTCTACATTGCTGGAAAGACACTACTGCTGCTGCCAGTATAACACACTGATTAACACCACTGTGCCTGCTGCCTGTATGTGCACTCATTTGTTTCAGAAAGTATTCTCAGTTAAATTTAGCCTTTGCAAGTGCATAATCATGTGATGTACATTTCTAGCTGCATTAAAGGAAATTATGTGCTTGCTTCAGGAATTTCTCATGAAAAATGCAGATTTAATCCTACACAATCCCCTGCAACTGGTTGCTATCTGCCATTGTCTCTGAAACTTTGCCTGCATTCATCAGAATTACTCACCATGCGCAGCATGTGTGATTTCTGTATTCATTATTAGTATGAATCACTTATAAAGAAAATAGTTGAATTGTTAATTTTAACAAAAAAAAACTTCATTCCTGTGTATCACTCTAAGCGGGCTCTTATTGGCTGCTGAGTAACTGTACTCATTCCTGATAGCAATATTGTCCCAACCACATGAATGAAGAGGCATCTGTGCAACTGCAACTGCAATTTGGTTAAGATCTTGAGTAGTTTGAGTTCCTGCATTGTCAGATTCATAACTGTCCAGTTCCTGTGCATTTTTTGTTTACTTTGTACTTTTAATGGTAAAATGGAAGAAAAAGCAAACAGAAACTGGAGATTGCAGAATGACT